>NC_136501.1:66581225-66638725 GCF_053919585.1 Euprymna scolopes
AATATTCAGATTTGGTTCATCTCAGCAAAACTTTTCAATCCTCTCATAATGTTATTAACTTCTCAAGTGATAATCATGCTATCCAATTAATTTTATCCTCTAATGGCTTTTATGTAAAGGGTGATCAGAACAGTAAACCGAAAGGTAACACTGCGTGGGTCGGTGATATGGGTAGACGTCGCTTTTTTAATACGACTGTGATAGTTTTGATACTTGTAAGACTTAGACTAAAATTTAAAGTCTAAACATTGTATTGTTTTTATTTGGATGTATGCCGATCGAGGAATATATCAAAAACAATTGCAAGCGTACATCATCGATTGAAAGACGATCAAAAATATTTAGAATAAACTTGATGAATGAAGTTATTTTGGTCTTAGCTGCGGCTGAAGAGTTGAATGCATTTGTAAGGAATCGACGTAACAAGGGAATTACTTGAAATAAATTGTAAGCTATATACAAAACTATTTCGTGCTTCGATTTCTTTATTTCTGCTGCAATGTATTTACAATTCGAGGAGCAGTAAAAGAAGTTGACAACGTTATATTGTCTTTGGTAAGTGCTGAAATCTTAGAAAATGATCTTCTGTCTGTAGTTGAATTTAGACGAAAGTGGATGGGAAAATTTAACGATAATAAGACTAAACTTCATTCCTATAACAATTATAAGAAACCTTCTCAACGACTGATTGCCGTGACTAATAATACTCTACCTGAAAGCTCATCGTTTAAACTTCTCGGATAAGCATTCACAGGCAATATCAATTAGAACAGATAGATTAAAGACATTGCCAAGAAGGTAGACTCCCACTACTATACTAGAAAACTACTTAAATATATGTCTGACAGTATCCTGCATCTTTTTAACGTCACCATTCGCCCATGCATGGAGTCTTGTTGCCACATTTGGGCTGGTGCTCCAACCACTAGCTCTCCCTGTTAGATAGTGTACAAAAAATCTCAGACCTAATAAGTCTCGCACTATGAACCAAACTCAACTCCCTGTCCCATCGCCGCAATTTTGACCCTTGTACCTGTTTTACAAGTATTGTTTCACTGAAGTACTTTAATGAAATGTGCCCTGACGAACCCTTCGACGTAAATTCCCACGGTATACTGGAAAGGCAGTAAAATATCACCCCTTTACTACAGAGGTTACTTGATGCCCGAAAGCCTTCTACTCTAATAGATTCATCATTAGAACTGTTAGATTTCGAAATTTCCTCCTTGTTTCATGCTTCCCTCATTGCACCAACATGCAGGAATTTAAATGCAATGTTAACAAACATCTTGCTGATCGCCTCCTTACGAAGTGCTTTCGTAGATATTGCCCCAAATAGTAGTCCATTACGTCCAGATTGCAATATGCCTTGATAATTGATAACATAAAAACGATATTTTCCATAAATTAAAATTTCTTTATTTATGTTATAAATGAAGTTGAATGGAGACTTTCTGATTTCTCTTATGACCTGGTTCCCAGCTTTGGTGGCGGCCACTTTGCACGACGATAGCGTCTTAAGGTATTACCAATAACCACACCGACATTTACTATATATTGTGCATAGTTTAAGCAAAGGAAGAAAATAACAGGATAAATACATATAGGCGTACAGTATTAATAAATGGAAATAAATGAAACATTGATAGTATAAAAGGGTCACCAATTAGCAAATGCTACCTAAAGCATAAACAGAGTTTTGTAAATGAAAAATGTTGAAAGACGGAATTTTATAACAAAAAACTTTTATACAATCGATAAGAATATAAAAAATACTTTCAACTAATAAATGTTCATCATGCAAACACGTACTTAATAAAAATAATGTCACTAAATAGTCACAAATCAAAATGTCTATAAGGGGGATATGTGTGTGTAAGTAATATACGTATTGGCAGCATGACATTGTGTATGTGTGTGCGTTGGTTGACCTTGTTCTTATTAACAAGTGTGAGTGACGAGTAATTCTTTTTACCAGACCCTCGCTAATGTGTAGGAATGTGCGTACGAGATGAAAAATGTCTGTTATGTGAGTCATTGGGTCCTTTTGCAAAGGCAGGAGATCTGAGTTTTGGGTTCTTCCGTGATAGTGCAACTGGTGAAGTCTTGAGAAACACTCTATAATATAAATCTCACCTACCTGTTTAGATGTATGTATGTATGTATGTATGTATGTATATGTATGTATATGTATGTATGTATGCCTAAAACTTTCAACAGAAGCGAGGGATTTTTACGAGATCGGTATCGTTTTGAGGCTGGACCCTTCGGACGACAAATATCGAAACATTGGCTAAAAACATTAATTCCTTCACTCTCAACTGGGCACTTTTCAGGAAGGAGTCGCTTTTTCTCGCCGATATTTTTGAAAGTCATCCCCTCTTTTCGATTAACTAGCCGTAATTTAAACCCTCCCTTCCTGCTTGGCGATGGGCGCAACAGCACAGCCGTTACGTTTCTTTCACGGTGTTTTCCTCCTTCGCGGTTCGGGTTCGAGTCTGCCTGCCTACTACCACTTTTTTTTTGCTCAACATACACGTCCAAACACCCAGACAACGCTGGAGACCCAGGCTAGTTTATATATAAGATTATCTCAGTTCACACTAGATTACTATTTTCACATAGACGTGTTATTTTTTTGGGGAGGGGGTTGTAACGATTTTCATTGGCTGAAAGACTTTGAGTTCACACGTTCCTGTGAAAGATTTCTTGCTTTTAGAACTGGCGAAGAACGTGAAAGAGAACATGTAGTAATTAGAGCTGTTTGCTTTTTAGTGTTCGTAAAAATAACTTCTCGATTCGGTCGTTATATTGTTTCTTGTTTTCACGCATTTTCTCCTGTTATCTGGAAAGATTCTGTTTAGAGAATTTTTTTTCATCTTTCGTATCTTTTAATCGTTGTAAAGTTATTTTCTTCGGCATTTATTGTATCGGTGGCAAATCAATTTTTAACTTTTATTTTATATCTTGTATTGACTTTCGTGTATTTAAAATAGTCGCATTTGATCCCCTTGAAAGTTTGTAAAAGATAGAAATGTCAGAGCATAAATAATTAATTACCTTTTTTATATTTAGTTTCCAGGTTGTTTGTGTGTGACGTTATTCCTTTTAACCATGTTCAACCATTCACGACTAAAATTGTTGCATAAATTAAGGTATTTTTAGAGAATCATCCCGTTTCGAATCCAGGCACCAAATCGGAGCTTTGTGGGTATTTTTGTTCGTTTAAACGAAAAGTTAACGGTAGGGTTAGGATTAAGATTGAGCTTTAAGTAATTCGAAAATAAAACAACATAAAACCACTAAATAATAGCCGATTTAATACGGAATTGATTCTATAAAATAATCTTAATAAAGTTAAAGAGATTAGAAAATTAATTGCGGGGTTACTTTCGGAAGCCTCATAATTTTTTAGTTGCCTTATTTTATCTTTAACATTCCGCGAGCGATGTTTCTGACAAAGGGGAAAGGCTTGCTGTTTTCTGGACATGAATCTATTCATCTAACATTTCTCATTTGTCACTTTTTGACATTGAATTAGAATTGATAGCTCCTTACATAAAGTGACTTCATACCTTGTCTGGAGCGATTACCATAAAAATAAAGTTAAATCATGTTTTTTTTTAATGAATGTATATTTTTGAGATGAGAATTGATAAATATTTTTGTATCATTTGGACTATTATTCTCATCTTGCTTTTTTGTTCTTTTCACAACATTTCGGCCGATGTAACTTCCAACCATCTTCAGATGGTCGGAGGTTATTAGTTAATAGTAAAAAATCTTTTTTTTTCCTTTCCCAACGAACATAACCGTTAGAAATTCAAATTTTTTTTTTTAATTTTGTTATTAACCCCGTATCCATTCCGTTTTTTAATATGATGAATGTATATTTTTGAGATGAGGATTTACAATTAATTGTTGTATTATTTGGACTATTATTCTCATCTTGGTTCTTGTTAAAAAAAAAACAAAAAAAAAACAAACAAACAAAAACAAAACAACAACAACAAAACAAGATGAGAATAATAGTACAGATAATACAAAAAATAATGTTTTTTTTTCAATCAAACAAAGAATCCAGAATTAAAAAAAAAAAGATTCTAATTCTCACCTCAAGCTTGGTGTCGATTCTCCTTAAATCTGATTTCTTAACCAAACATAACAAGTAAAAAGATGCCCAACATTTTTCTCAACTTTTTCTTGTTTTGAATGTTATATTTTTAAGTTTTAGAAACTGGACTTTGACGGAATGTAAAGTTACATTTTTCTAGTATCCCCCCCCGTATCTATATTTGGATGCATTTGCCAAATAATCTGCTTGGAAAACTATTATCTAAAATGGACTTTTCTGTAGTTTTTTTGACAATAAGGTTGTTCAATTTACTCTTGCCACATCTTGAAATGTTTGTAAAATGCACCAATAAGAATTCAGTCAGTTGCACCTGTGTTACAAAACCTTCACAGCTCAACATCCTAATATGCTTGCCTAACAAGATGATTTATTAAAATGCTTTGTTGGTGAAGAGGAGTTAGGTGTCAATTGCTGGCGATTTTTTTTTCTAATTTACTTTTAAGGATAATTTGCTAAGAAGATGTAGAGTTGAAATATTTACTTTACGATTTATTTCTACAATTCTCTATTTTATATTATGTGTCAGAATTTATTTTTTTTTTTAGATAAAACTGATAATTTGGATTGTGTGTATGATTCGGACTGCTGTTCTCATCTTGGAAGTTATTCTCACACGTTTCGGCCGATATAATCTCCTCTCTTCTTCAGGCGCGTGTTGTCGAACTCGGAAATTTGTATGGAATTTCAGACAGAACCCTTTATTTAATCGACAGGGATAGCATGTTTTCGTCTCTTTAGCTATGACCGAGTAGAAATATTAAGGACGTGTGGAGTAACGGATTTAAGCGTTATGTGATAACCACTTCTAAGTAACAACCTCTTGAATGTCGATTCTTCAATCTTCAGTAGAGGGCCATACTAAGAATGCAATTACACATTCCTTCCAGTCGGTTATGGCTAGCTCATAGATTAAATAAAGGGTTCCGTTCGAAATTCCCGAGTTCGACAGAATAATTTCTAGGTAAGATAAAGAAGCCCCTTTTGAAGTGTGTAGGTTACATCGGCCGAAACGTTGTAAGAATAACATCTAAGATGAAAACAGTAATTCGAATCCTTTAAACAATCCAATATTATATATGATCATTTTATCATGAGGTTCAGTGAGTTAAACTTATTTACTCACTAGTTTTTATGCGAGTCATTATAAAAATCATTTATTGGCAAGAACTGGGGTGGGGGTGGGGTTCCTGGAATCGAAATTCAAGTACTTGTCTATGTGATTTCGGATGATATTCTCTCTTCTTAATCTTTCCATTCATCCAGACACTTCAGGACAATTTTATGTGGTAACAAGCAATTTAAAAGTTGTATTTACAAAAAAAAAAAAAAAAAAGAAAAAAAAAGAAAAGGAAAACAAGGTTTATTGTATGTTCGTCCATCAGATATCCATCTTATCCTGGAGGAAGATGGAATAGTCGAATTTTATTGCGAAGTAAGGGTTTCATAATCCCTAATCAGTCCTCTCCTCTCCTGAGTAAGTACTGCTAATGTCAAAGAGAAGTCTACAACATCCAGAATGCCGAGATAAGCAGAGAGCGCATACAGCGCCTGGCATTCCCAAATGGTCACCCATTTTAGTACTGATCAGAGTCAACGATACTTAACGGGAACCGGTTAGTCAACGTGATTATGCTTTATCACAAAAGTTTTAATAATAGCCCTCTCCCAAATACATAGCTTTATTTACAAGCATATTTTCGTATGCAAACATTGAAAACAGTTTTATTTACAAAACGATTTGTAACGTTGTAGATTAAAAAAAGTACATAGTCTTTTTAGAAAACGTTTTCGTGATTATCCAGTTTCATTTCAATAAGCCCGTAACAGAAAAATAAACAAAATAGTGCAAAACTTTATTAGGTATTCGTGTTCGTTTTATTTATTTTTTTTATTTTTTTAAAAATTGTCCATCAAAAATTATGTAAATTCATACATTGATTAAAAAATTTATCGGTAGAAGCTGTCGGTACCCATTTTTTATTTTTGAGATTAATTTACAAAAGACATAAGTCAAACTTTAAATCAAGGAAGAAAAGATTTAACAAATTAAGAACTTTTTAAAGTGATACGTCGATTTATTCAAAGTAAAAATGTTGGATGAAATTGTGTAAATTATGGCATGCGGTTTTAATGCATAATAAGTACATAATAAAGTTTTGGCGCAATTTTCTATTTTTTAGATTTTGAGGTTTATCTGGACCTACTTTTTTTTAAAGGTTAATCTGGAACTACTTTATTTTAAGGTTAATCTGGACCTACTTTTTATTTAAACAAAATTAATAAACAAACGAAATAAAGAAATATAGGATTTGGCAGCTTTATCCTTATTATTGATTATTGTCAAGTCTCAAAGATTGTGACAACCGAGGGTAGTAGTGGGAATAAGCCCCCCTCCTTAAAATGCCCTCATGATGTGCGTCTCAAATCACATCTGACAACCCAGTCCAGCTTCTGACCTTTTTATTTGGTTTATATTTACTAGAAGAAGAGGCAAAGGCAATCCACTGGCGCCTTAAAACCAGTCACTTCGGGCAAGTGGAGCTCGTCATTTTTGGATTGTATCTCATCTAGAAGAAGACAACTCTGATTCAAAACTCCCGCTGCCTTGCAGAATCACTACATCAGTGAAAAGGTTAAAGAAGTAAACCCCTACAGAAAATCCGGAGGTGAAGTCCTTAAGGCGGCTTGACTTTATATTGACACCATTGGCAACTCCTGCGGCGTAGTTAGAGCTAAGCTGTATCGACTATGTCTTTCCCTTGAATCCTCTGGCTTCTGGGGGAGGGGGACTGCTACACGGACAACAGCTATCTTTCCATATTACCCTGCCCAGGCTATGTAGCTCCACTTCTACACCATCGTCTCCGAGACGGACGGTTGCCAGCACCAAAGATTATTATCACATTCAGTCTCTTGGCTTGAATGAGATTGTTTCTCTGTGCTTCCATTGCCGTAATATTATGATTTTTCCCGTTGTATCTTTTATATTATTGTGCATGATCAAAGTGCAGACAGTTGCATAGTTCCCATTAGACTACGGTCCCCGAGCAGGCGTATTTGCTTTCGTATTCCCTTTGAGCTTGTTTGCTGCATTCATTAATTATGTGATTTATCGTTTCGCATCTTTGTCAACAGAGTCTACATATACGATTTTCCTGGGCTTTGTCTATGTTGGCTTTTATGCCGTTCGTGCTGATCGAACTTTTTAGTGAAGCTGTCTGCAGCGATTTCGGTTGGAATGTCCTTCTTGTAGTCATCTTCAAGAGCATTGCGCCTCTTTTGGGCCAGTCTTATAAATCGTTCATGTAATTGATTATCTTAACAATTGCTATTCTGTAATAGTGTAATTAAAAAAAAGTTATTTAAAACAATAATTTTCTTTGGTAAAAATTTACGAGACTGTTATTATATTTTCTTAAGGAAAAATATATTACTCTCTTTCGTCCACACACACGAAGCTGAAAGATTAAGAGATACGAGGTTTTAAACTAAATCGTTACAGACCGAATAAAATACTATTTCAAATTTAAACCCGAAAGACCATAGAAAAATGCTATTACAAACTTAAGTCTGACGGGCTGACTAAAATGTTATTTCATACTTAAACGAGACATTCATTTATATATTTAACGAGCATTTCAGCCCGGCGTTGCCCGGGTGTTTGGCGGTGTATGTTGAGCAAAAAAAAAAGCTGTCAATATTTTTAACTTTGACCCCTATTATAAACCCTTAACATTTACTGTTTGGGGTTTAAATGAAGTTATTAAGTTAAACCCATGTTCAAAGAACCTATATCTAAAATTTCAAGTGTTTATACTCAAAATTGGCGGAGGAGTTTGGTAAGGTTCTCAAAGGTCAAACCGTTGAACTTTGACCCCTTAACAGCCAACTTTCTGGCCGAAAACGGGTTACGAAGATTTTCCCAAATCCCAGTACCCTGTATATCAAATTTCGAATCTGTAGACTTAAAATTTACAGAGATAATGTGTACGGAAATGTACACAGACAGACACACACACACACACACACACACGTTCACTTTTATAGATATACTAGCATTTCAGCCCGGCGTTGCCCGGGTGTTTGGATGTGTATGTTGAGCAAAAAAAAAAAAAGAAAAAAAGTGGTAGTAGGAAGGCAGGCTCGAACCCGTACCGCAAAGGAGGACAAGAACGGGGTAAAACTTAACGTTTATGCTGTTACGACCACCGCCAAACCGGAAGCGATATTTTTCTTAAAATCAAGGCTAGACAATCTAAATGAGAGGATAACTTTCAAAACTATCAGCGAAAAAAGTGACCCCCCCCTGTAGAAAAGTGCCTAGTTGAAGGGGAAGATATTAATGTTTTTAGCCCATTTTTCATATTTGTCGTATGAAAGGTCGAACTTTAAAACGATACTAATCTTGGTAAAATCCGTCGCCTCTATTGAAAGTTTAAGGCAGACATGCAAACATACATACATACATACATTTATATATTGGTAACTAAAAATTCTCGACCCAAACTGATGAAAAAGCTTGGCGTATCTCTGGCGTATTTATGTAAAATTTCAAATATTTAGACCAGAAATTGTCTGAGTAATTTGGAAGAGACCGCAATTTTTTAAAAACTTTGACCCCTATTATGACCCTTTAAAATTTATTGTTTTGGGCTCAAATCAAGTTATTAAGTTAGATCCATGTCCAAGGAACCTATATCTAAAATCTACAGTGCGTAGACCCAAAATTGTTGGTAGAGTTCTCAAAGGTGAAATCGTTGAACTTTGATCCCGTAATCGTCAAATTTCTGGCCAAAAACCGATCACATCGATTTTCCCAAATCTCAGTAACATGTATATCAAATTTCGAGTCTGTAGACTAACAATTGACAGAGTTATTACGTAGGGAAATGTACACAGACACACAGACACACAGGTACACAGGCACACACACAGGCACTTTCACTTATATATATATATATATATATATATATATATATATATATATATATATATATATATAGAGAGAGAGAGAGAGAGAGAGAGAGAGAGAGATTAGACATCGCTCTAGACAAGGCGTAAAGTGAGTGTAAGGTGCTAAAAATACTTCAAGATAAAAAATGTTAAATAGATTCCGACTCAGAAAACAGCAATTCTTTCTCTTTGTCTGAAACATGGCTCACAGAATTACAAAATAAAGGAAGCGAGAGTTACGAAACTGCCAACAGTAAAATCCCCATGGATTTTCTACTCTCCTTTTAATGGCACACATTTTCGAGTAAACATCTGTTTAGTATAACGCATGTAATCTGAAGAAAAACACGTTTGAAAGTGTAAATATGAGAGAGCGATTTTTACAAAAATGAAGTGTTACGGGATTACCACCATGTTGATTTTTTTTTAGCGCCCAAGAGGAAAAAAGTATTAAAACGTCTTTTCTTTTCCCTATTACTACGTAATACTAAACTTTAAAATGCTCTAAATATGAGAATCTGTAAAAAAAAATATCATAGTCTATGAAGAAATCATTTAACCCTTTCAACTTATTTACCAAGATATTGGAAGTCAAACCTCCGGGGTATTTCATACGAAAATCAGTTTGGCTGAGTCTAGGTCACTATTGAAGGTCTACTCTCACATCTTCTTACCCTTTGAAAAAGAGTTAATTTACTGCTAATTGCCTGATGGACCTCTGCCTGGGAATACCATCAGGACTAAACAGATATTTTTTTATAGACCAAAGTGGTCGTCTAAGGCGCTGGCATTTTCATCCTTCTTTTTCGACCTTGTGTCACATCTTGGGAAGGAAATAAAAAAATCTTATTTGAATTATTCAATAATAAAAATGCTATTCGAAACTTATGCCTGAAAAACCGACGAAAATATTATTTTAAACCTGACAGACCGACTAAATGCTATTTTATACTTAAGAGTGACAGACCAAATAAAATATAAAAAATGTAAGCATGGCAAACCGAACTCCAGGCAGTGCCCCTTAAAGAGATGTTTGGACGCATCTAAAATGAGATGCGCCCATTTAACCTACGCGCTTAGCAATGGAGATTTCTATTTCCTAATCAAGCGTGACAGACTGAAGGATGGGCATAAAATACGCCCAATTATCTCTTTAAGAATGGAAAAACTTGGACTCAACTAAAAAGAATGTACATCCTAAAGAAAGAATCATAATGATGATGGGACAAGAAATAAGAAGGCGTTTTTGTTTTGATTTTTGGAAAGAAAAACGTTCTGAGATTCCCGGTAGCATTGTTGTTGTTGGGCAGACATATGCAATATTTTCGCTGTAAAAGTTCATGACTTCAATCATGCTAACATGGCGGCCGTATTGCTGTTTTATTATTAGATTGAACAGCATTAATCATTCAGACCACACAGAAAAATTCACTGCTCTTTTTCAAGATGGGAATACATTTGCTTAATATCCTCATATATTATACAGTTTTGACATAACAATCAAGTTTATCTGTCTGTCTCTCTCTTTCTCTTTCTCTCTCTCTTTCTCTCTCTCTCTATATATATATATAAAACGTTTATTTATAGCGATTAGTCTACATGTATATATCTGACACACACACACACACACACATATATAAGAAGACAACGACTGTGAATTATAATTTACTAGAATTTATAGCTCGACAAGATACTCAAAAAGAAATAATAATCCTTATAAATTATAATTTACAGTCTTTAATTTTGTTATTTTATGAGAAGCTCTATTTTCTATTTTTGTTGTATTGAGCTTTTTAATTTGGTTGATATTACTATATAAATATTAATGTCTATAATCTCTTTAATTTTACAAGAGCTTTTTGCTTTTAATTTATTTTTTACTTATCGAATTTATATATTCATGGATATATATATATATATATATATATATGTATATATATACACACATAGATAGAGAGATACATAAATACATACATACATAGGAGGTGCCTTCAATAAGTTTCCAGATTTGTTTGTACATCGAAAATTCAGTATGTTATTGCTATATACCTTATGAGATGACTGTCCAATATTCATGATTTCAGGTTCAAATGAACAGCTACAGTAGGAATAAAAATATCCCATACTAAAGTCTGATTGTGACAGCTGGTGAATAAAAAAAATACTATCTGGACTTGAAGACACTTTAAACAGACTATATGCAATAAGATTCTGTTTTATACTTGGAAAAATGCCACAAAAACCCATGGTATGGTTCAAACACCAGAGTAGATTGCCGAAATAAAGAATTTCATGAAAAAGGACCTTTGTGTATCTATAGAGAAAGTAAATGCACAGTTTGATGTCAGTGTGGAACTGTACACACAATTATTCGCGAGGAACTGAAGATGCTGAAAAATTGTGCGAATGCACCAGTACACAACTTCATCATTGCCACTGACTATTTGACCAAGATGAGCAGTAAGACGGTTCCTCACCCTCGCTATAGTCCAGACCTTGCTATATATGATTTGTATATGTATTAGGCTATCTCATAAGTTCTGTCCGAATTCATGATTTTAAATTGTTTTCAGACAATTCATGAGGCAACCATTTTCCAAGTTTAGGAACTTTTTCAAGTTGTTGAAGATGACGATGAACCGTTGCATGGTTTTAACTCAGGTTTTTTTTGCAAATTTCTCAACTGATGAAACAGGATTTTCTTCGAGAAACTTATCATCAAACTCAACTGGACGTCTGGTTCGATCTTCATCTTCCAGAGTGAAATCTCCCCTTCTGAATTTCGCAAACCATCTTCTGCAAGATCTTTCATTCACACATTTCTTATCTCAAACTGATTGAATATTTCTCATCGCGTCGGCTGCTGAGTTTCCTGAACTCATAAAGCATTATATGCCTCAAATGATTCTTAAACACTTCCATGTTAATAGGATTGTAAAAAAATTAATTTTATAGTTCTGTAAAAAATGTAATCAGTTAAAATGCATCTAAACATAAAAATGCGAAAATTACACAATATTGTGACGATATTGAAATATGTTAATATCGTATTAAAAAAATAAATAAATTTAACGGTTAAAATTCCTAGGCGCGAAGGAATTAAAACGATCAATTGAACTGTCGCCATGACAACGACGGCGACGGCGACAGCGACGAGAAAAAAAAACAAAAAACAAAAAAACAAAAACAAAAACGCTGATATACTTAAAATACAGAAAAATATCATCAGCGTTCCCACCGAGAAAAGTTAACTGTTAAGAATTGAGACGCAAGTCAGTTACAGAAGAAATTCCAAGGAGAGTACACGTCTAAGACACTCCGCTGATAAAAACAAAGAAACAAGAAATATGAAGGAAAACATACTTGGTGTCAATCAGCGTAAAAGAAAGGTCGTTTTGCCATTTACTCTTCATTTGTCAGTTATAAAGATATATCGCATCACTTTAAGAGAATTATTGAATGACGAAAACTTAGAAATCTCGCTAGAGTTTGATAAAAAAATATCGCCCGAAAGAAAGAAAAACAAATAAAATAAACAAAAGGGAAAATCAACAGGCGTAGTCTCCCTTGTTCTATTATAAAAAAAACATAAAAAGAGGTAATGATAAAAGGGACACAACTCCGAAAATGATTTCTGTTGTAAACTTGTCCCTCTCTCTTTTTTTTTTTTACTGAGAGTTGGGTATGCGAGACATTTATCTATATAAATACATATACAAAAAAAGGAAGGAAAAAGGAAAGAGAGAAGAAAGACGTATGGATTTATGTATATATTATCAACTTTTGAAATTTCTATATATTACCTTTTCGTTCTTTGATTCTGTTCATTGTATATAAAATAAAAAGATAAACACAAATAAGGATATATATATATGTACATATTGAATTGGTTGTCTTTTCATGTTAAAATATATGCTGGAATTTCTCTGACCTACCATTTCTTACAGCGATAGAACAGCTGATTGCTAAATACATCCATTCATTTATCTAACATCTATTTTATAAAACCACAAGCCTAGAGTCCGCGTTTCAAGTCGAGGAGGGCAGATAATTGTTACCCCTATTAAAATGCTCTTTTTTTTGTAGAGGAAGTCAACAAAATACGGACTGGTACGTAGCTCCTCGCGTCCTTCCACGCAACCTGAGGAAATTATTTCTTTTTTTAAATTAATTCATGACGATCGGATAACAAAGCTAATATCAGAAGGGGCACGTCACAATATACACAATATTTTTAAAGTTTCGTTCAATTTAAAAACAAATTCGGACAGAACTTATGGAATGACTGATATATGTATTTAAAGTATGAATTCTTATGTCATCTTTATTTACGTTGTGTGTTTTTAAATTTTTATCAATAGAAGTAAAATTATTCTTTCTTTCTATTTTTCTTGGCAGAAAGCAATTATTGTAAACTCTTATTTACCTTGTTGATTTACTTAAATAAAATTTCAGTTGACTGAATCTGTTCTTTATTCTTTCCTTAGTTTGTCCTATTTTGCTAACCCATTCTAATTAATATTTCAATTTGTATGTTCTTTGCTGGTTTAAATCTAATATATTTATGCATACTTGTCCATTTTTTCCCCATCTTTTCTTCTTCTTATATATAATTAATATTTAGCTATACATACATATTTTCAAATATTAGTCGGATTAAGGAACATAAGTGTTTAAATCATTCCAGCAAGTTATAAATTTTATTTTTCAACATATATTTTCTATTTACTTTGTGTTATATTATGATTACTTATTTACTTACATCATTAGTGCACCTATTTGCGCTAACTGAATCTCTTTACGGTTAAATATTCTTACATCTACTAAATTTAATAAAATTATATTGTAAGTCAATCTAATACATTTATCCACATTTATTAATACTACTATATATCAATTGCATTCTTCATGACAACGTCATTCCCTCTACCCCACTCCACTCATACCGTCACCTCCTCTTGATTTTCCATAAGCTGTATTTTCCCATCAATAGGATTTCTTATGTGCCTGTGTCTGTTTATTTTTTTAAACTTTTATTTTATACTGATTTATGAGTGCCTAACTATTAGTGTGGTCAATCGTAATGTTTTGTCATTGGTTGATGAGTATTTATTCTATTGCATTTAATTCTATAGTTGTAAATTCTTGTAGAAATTATATTTAAACTGTTATCGATCAAACATTCATCAAATATACTCATTCTAAGTACTTTATATCTGCTATACAAATCGACATTTTCTTTAGTTTTCTTCTTAGATATTTAGTTATTTTTATGTTTTTACGGTAACTCGATTAACGATGAAAGACTACGAGTTTTGGACTTTCTTTCAGTTATTTTTCATTTATATTAATTGAGCATAACTATTAATTATTATTTCACAACTTATGCTGTAATCTTAAATCAGAGGTTTCCTTTTGCAGATATTGTGTCTTAGTGAATGATGTATTTGATTAAGCAATTATTTTTCAATGGACAAGGTACACGAGTTATACAGTTACAATTTTCTTTTCATTATTAACTTCGTTATTTCTATTTGTTATTAACATCTATTAAACTTATTGATATTTCTAGTGGTTACATTATTGCTATTCGTAATGTTATTGTTGTTGTGTGAGTAGTTCAGACGAGGTCACCAAAAGACGACACACTCTCAACCCCCAACTATTACAATACAACAAATACGTATTTAGCCTCGATATTTTCTCCCTATACACATCCGTACCAGCACAGCCAGCCGTGGACCTCATCACGTTTAAACAGCAAACATACAAACAAATATCAGGCTTACCCATGGAATGCAGCTCCTCCGCTGGAACACTGTGCATTACGAAATCGTCACTCCAGCATATTCTTCACAAGCTTCGTGGACGATAACCTCATCCCCACATTGCCTCGAGAAAAAGCCAATAAGATCCTTATCACCTTCAAAAATGCTGACCCGTGTATAAAGTTCACTGTTGAGCATCCTGAATCCCTTTCTCTTCGAGACCTCACCTTTAACATTACCAAAACTGGACACATACACACAACATTCTATAAGAAGTGTGCTTGCAGGAACATCTTCATAAATTACAAATCTATCCTTCTCAACAAAGCTAAAATAGGATATGCTATGAGCAAGGCTAATCGCACCCTTAGAAAATGTTCTAGTTGCAAAGACAAGGCTACCTTCATTAGGCGTTTTCAACAAACGCTCAGACAAAATGGATACCATGCAAACAGTAAATACTAACCCAAAACATCTAGAAAACGACAATACCAATTCTTGTGCTTCTTAAAACTACCTTACTTTAGTAACAAAATAACTTGTTATCCACAAAGTCACTCATAGGGAAAAAATTAGGCATTCAAATTACACATCCCGGACCAACACTGAGACAATATTTATGAAAAACTAGAAAACTAACCAACAACGATCCCTGTACTCTACCAAATTGCCCCATCAATAATATAGAATTGTGTAAACGCACGTATTCAGTATATCAAATACAATATACGGTATACGGGGAGTACTACATCAGTAGCAGAGTTAGGCCATTTCACATACGCATAAAGGAACACATAACAACTAAGGCTTCTCCATTTTATAAACCCCTATTTAACAACCAAAACACCAACAAAAAAGATGCAAACAAAAATACTAGCTACAGAAAGAAACCAACGTAATATGAGATCGTGCTAATAAAAACATAAATCCCAAATAAATAATAGGGCAGAACTAAACTGCAACCTCATTATATAAACACAGGAACATCAACAACATTTAATCTGCACTCGCTACTTGTCATAACAAATAAAAATTATATTACGCCTTTTATCACTAATCAATAACAATATGTAATAAATGATAACGAGGTTAGATAGAATAATAGAATACAGAAAATATGTTTATATACACATATAAATAAATAAACAAACAAACAAACAAACAGAATAAATATAGAAAACAAATAAAAAAACAAGTAATATGGATACAAACGTTCGTTTATAAGTGATCAATATATCTTCTATTCATGATCACGAAAATTAACTCAGTGAATAGACGATATGAGTGTCATTATAAATAATGAGTCATATCCTGGATTCGAATCTAAATGTTAGTGCGTCTGCCGGGTTTGGCGACACAGATGAATTTTGAAAAAAATGGAACCATGTCTGCAGTTACTATAATGTATATGCAGAGAGAGAGAGAGAGAGAGAGGAGAGAGAGAGAGAGAGAGAGAGAGAGAGAGAGAGAGGAGAATAAGAGAAGAAAGAGAGAGAAAAGAGAAAGAAGGGAGAGGGAAGAGATTAGTAAATGAATAAGAAAATAAATGTCTCTAAAATTTCTAAAAGAACGAAAAAGTAAGCGTCTGTAAAAGTTGCTCAGTCATAAATAAAATTGCTATTCGTTGTTTCCAGTCGATTGAATGCTGTTTAATCGATAAGTCTTTCTTACCGCCCTTTTTGGTCAGTCGAAACTTTCCGAAGATTACCGACTTCTTTGTCCGTCGGCACAAGCATTCGAGTGGAAAACATTGTACAACTTGACTGGAATAGAAAACACCAACATTACCGCCTCTTGCTGACATTAATTCATTGGAGAAGCCAATTCATGACTTCCATATCAATTACCCACATTGATTGATTTAATTCGTCACTTTTAGTTTGCAACATTCTTTCTTCCATTTTTTCTATCTTGTTTCATCATTTATTTCACTCAATTCATGAATTCAGTTGTTATTTTTAATTTTAATTTTTTTTTTGGCTTCTATAGTATGTTCATTTGGTTGTTATTTTTTTTTCGCCTTTTCCTCTTTTAGTCGTTTCGTTTTTTGGTCCGCCAAATCACCAGAGATTAGACCATTCTTTTAATGATCTGGCCTCTGTTTATTGCGGTGTAATGATGATTTTGTGAAATTTTAGGAGGTCTTTTTTACATAGGCATCACCAATTATCAAGGCTCAGAGGCCACTTGAGGATAAGGGTTAAAGTGTGTACATTGTTCAAAAAGACAATATCATAGTAATCGTTAGAAGTGTAAACATGGTAAATTGGATTACTTAAGCAGAACGTCTCATAAAGAACTTGTTTACATTGGACTTGAAGACGGTCATATTGTAGTCAGCTGGAAAGCAGGTAAACGGAAGAGAGTTCCACAGATGTGCAGTTCTTAGAAAGAAGCTTTGTTCATGAAATCTACGTTTAGGTTTGGGCACAGATAAAGAGTAAGGGAAATTGATAGTGTTTACAGCGAAAGGTCTACTCTACCGGGCTTTGCCGTCTCTCTTTGAGAAGGGGTTATTTTATTGCTAATCGCCTGAGGCGCCTTACCGGGAATTCTGACGGGCTGCACAGACATCTTTCCTCCTCTGGACAACTGAAAAGGTAAATATTCCAACCTTCCATTTTCTATTAAGTTGGTGCAAAAATAATATCGTTTTTTGACACACATATATATATATATATTATTATCATGTAACCTTATATATATCAGATTCCTATTCTGTAAACGAATCTACTCAGAGAGGAGTTTGGTAGAGACTTTCCGCACACCTACCGACAAGGTCATATATATAATATATATATATATAATCGATAGATAGATAGATAAATAAATAAATAAATACACACACACACACACACACACACACACACACACACACACACACACACACACACATACATATATATATATATATATATATATATATATATTATATATATATATATATGAATGATAAAAAAAAAAAACGACAATATTTTTGCACCAGCCTTATATGTAGGTTTGTACACCATGGCTAATGTTGTATCTTCTTTTTTTCAGATAGTGAATGAAAGAGACAAACTACAGGTTAATAGAATCATTACAAACCAAAGACTACCCAGAGGAAGAAATGGAACATAATGGAAAATTGGAGTAGAAAATCCGAGTCCTATTACAAAAGGAATGCCCACAACAAAAACCTCTGTTACACATACGCAACATAATCATGAAGTTGTGCTATCGATTTTCCAAACACATAAACACACAAAAAATCTAGCAAATATTTTTATATATGCACATAGATAAACATAGCGATATACGTTATTTCTAATCTGCTTTTAACTTTTGTTATCGCTTTCTTATCATTTTTTTTACTGTTTATTTTTTCTTATTCTTCTATATTTTCCCGATTTTCCATCGTCCTTCCTTTTCATCTCATAAATCATTAAATGCATCTTATAAGTTTCTTAATGTAACACGATTAACCTTGTGAAGCTGGAGAAAGTAATAATGATACTGATGATGATGGTGGTGCATAATAATAATAATAATAATAATAATAATAATAATAATAATAATAATGATAATAATAATAATGATAATAATAATAATAATAAAAATGATAATAATAATGATAATAATAATGATAATAATAATAATGATAATAATAATAATGATAATAATAGTAAAAATAATAATAATAATAATAATAATAAAAATGATAATAATAATGATAATAATAATAATGATAATAATAATAATGATAATAATAGTAAAAATGATAATAATAATAATAATAATAATAATAATAATATAATAATAATAATAATAATAATAATAATAATAAATAATAATAATAATAATAATAATAATAATAATTGCAATGATAGAAAGTGGACAGATAACATTTGGATAAAATTTCAGAATTTGATCAGTAATGCGTTTTTGTAATTCATATTTATTTTAAAAGGTCGTAAGGTAAGAGTTCATTTAAGACATACACTTGTCGTTTGTAATAAGGAATGCGTTAAAACTTGAACAATTTTATATATCTAGAAAATTGTGAAATTGTCTCTGTGTGTGTCTCTGTGTGTGCATTTTCTTACCAAACTATTTAGCAAGCTTTTTAATCAGTTTTGGGGCGAGAATTTGGCTGCCAAGAGGTTAAAGTTAAAAGAGTTGACCTTTGCAAACTCTACCAAACTCCTCCGCCAATTTTAGATCTAAACATTTGAAATTTTAGATGTAGGTTACCTGGACATGAGTCAAATGTTTTAATATAATATATATACATATTCACATAAAGTTATGAACAGTAAATAGGGCCCGAGCAAAGCCGGGCTGAACTGTTAGTATCCAATAAAAAAATAAAAATAAAAACAATTTTTCACTGATTCGTGAGAGCGTCCTATGCGTTTGCTCATCTGGTTCGGTCCAGCATAACATTCACGGCACATAAAAAGATGAGAGCGAAAAAGATAGTGTTAACTTTATAAGAACAATGCAAGTAAGCAATGAAAATTCTTTGTTATGTTTTCGTATCTTCGTTAATAAACAAACTTCCGGAATATGATTAGACGGAAAATGCTAGGAGAATTCGCCACCTTAAAAAAAAAACACAAATAAGAGGTTTTTTTTTTTTTTTTAGGTCGATGCAACATGACGGCCACATTTAAAGTATGTGACGCATAATTAAAAGAGGCAATGCCATGTGAGCTGATAAGATTTAGGTTAAGTTGGGAATTTGGTTAGGAATGCGTTTTTAGAATTCGAATGTTTTGGTAGTTCATTTCAGACATAGCCATTTGTCAATTGTTATTTGTAATAAAGAACGTGTAAAAAACAGTGTGGAAATGCACTATCGTACCCCCGCCCCCCCCCCAAAAAATCACCAAAAAACACAAACAACAACAACAACAACAACAACAACAACAACAGAACATAAATTGTCACTGAATTGTAAGAATGTCATGTGCAATCATTTGCCTGGCGGGGTCCAGTAGGACACCCCCGGTAGATAAAGAGATGAATGTAAAAAAAAACAAAAAGCAAAAAAAAAAAAAAAACGAAAAAAACAAACAAACAAAGAAACAAACAAAAACAAACAAACAAAAAAAAAACCCCAAAAAACAAACAAACAAAAATAGCGTTAACTTTACAAAAACCATTCAAGTAAGAAATAGAAAATACTCGTTTCAGATTCTTCGGGAAATGCTAGAATTCGTCAACCGAAGAAAAACAAATAAGTTTTTCTTTTCAGGTTCATGCAACGTGACATCCCCATCGTCGAAAATACTGGCTACGAGATATATAATTATAAGAAGCAATGTCATGTTTATTTAATGGACTATATAAATCTTCACATATGAATCGCACCGCAACTTAAAATATAGGCATTGCGTTACATTAAAATGTAATTCATAAACATTCTTTCATTGTTTATTTTCTGTTCTTTTATTTCGACTTTGTTCATTTTTTTCTTTTTCAGTTTTCACTTCTTTCTTTCTCGTTTATTGTTTTCGATAATTCTTTCTATCTTTTAATATGATTTTTTTTCATTTTTTGATTCTTTCCTTTTACAACTTGTCATTTATCCTCAACCTTTTTTTTTTATTCACGTTCACCCCAAACAAAGCATATCGCCACTTGGACGTAAGGGCCTACTATATAGGACCATGTCTAGGAAAATTTAAGAAGATGTTGGTTTACGTTACATTTAATCTTCTACATATCAGTACAGTAAGGGAAGCAGGTAGCAGGAAGGGAATAGCTGTTCGAGGGAAGAAACTATTAGAATAGAAAGTTTTCTGGCATTAAGGAACCTCAACAGTGAAAACGTGTTTTTTTTTAATTGCGAAACGGGTTTGTCCGGGGGTATGTACGTCGAGAGGGCACAAGTGCAACGAATTTATCATGTAACCTTATATATCAGATTCCTATTCTGTAAACGAATCTACTCAGAGAGGAGTTTGGTAGAGATTTTCGCACACCTACCGACAAGGTCATATATATATATAATAATATATATATATATATATATATATATATATATATATATATGTGTATGTCGATGACTACAAATATATTTTAAGCCCCCCTCTTTGGGTAGAGCACTGTCGTAAATAATCTCACCCGCTACTTAATTGGCTGAAAATGCGAAGCTCGTTGTTTGTTTGTTTACGAACAGGCGATTTGAGCACTATAAAAGTGGTGGCGGGTGTCTATTTAAATAGACATTCCGACGAGTTATTTATGGGCGTCGATGCCATGGTCGAGTGGGAGAACTGCCGAATGTCAACACGACGGTTCTAGGTTCAATCCTTGGCTTGGGAGAGATGCTAGTCTAGCGGCACTGATGAGTTGTGATACAACGAAACAGGACTGTATGTCGATGACTACATATATCTATATCTATATATATATATATATATATATATATTAAAATACTTGTAAAACAGGCACAGTGATGCAACAGCTTTCAAATAAATAGTAATCTTTGCACTCCAAATTCATTCCACCTGGAGACACTGGTCTGCTAACTGGGCCACCATGGGTCTCTCAAAAGAACACCAAGCTAAGTACATTTATCCATTCCGTATTATATGCAACGTCTATATGTAAATCTAATCTCACCATTTCTTTCCCTTATCCATCCTTTTTCATTCTCTAACTGCTTTCACATTCTTTTTTTCGTTGGCTTATAGTTGGGTTCTTTAGGAGTTTTGGAATATCAAAACCAAATAACCCCTTGTCAAATTCATGGCCATAAAAACAGACCCCAATTATAAAGCAAAACATAGAAATGGCAGAGAACTGGAACAGCAGTATAATAAAAATATAATATAATAACAATAACAATAATAACAATAACAATAAAGATAAACACGAAGAAGTCGCGTTCTACGTAATTTGAAAATTAAGATAAAATAAAGGCCGCACCATCCGATTGTGATTTGGTCAAGTTAAAAGGTTAGAGGCGAATGGATACGCTGACCTAGCGAACTCTTTCTTTTGTGATTCGGCTTTAAGAGAGTAGAGATCATCTTTATTGTTCATCCAGACAATAGCGCGATGTATTAACACAGCAATTTTATTCTTATGCCTCGAAAGTTCCAAGATAAGGAGATAACCTTTCTATACATATTTAATAATGGTTGCATGCAAGATTTACTATTTTTTGTCCGGTATTGTTATATTAGAAGAATACTGGGATTCTCATTTCTAGCATAAAGTCTGTTGGTCTCACAACTAAGAAATGATTTGTACGTTTTAAATATATACTAGCAGGCCACCCGGCGTTGCCCAGTTGTAAAATACGCTTAAATATATTTTAATCCATGCAGATTACGTATTATTATCATAGAGCCAATTCTCTATCGATTATTATATTGTACCTAATATATACTAGTGATATTCAAAGTTTTAAGAGTGTCCTCTTTCAGTTTTATTTTTCACTTTTGTAAACGTTTTTAATGTCATCGGGCGATACCTTTGTAATGCTAAGCCTCTACCCCACCTCTGCAATAATGAAAGGAAAAAATAAAGTAAGAAATAATAAAATAAATGCCAAAGTTAGTATTTTGTCTTATTTGAGTTAACAAAAATGACCCGCAATTTCTTGAACTCACGATACTTTATAGTCCAGTCAATCTAGCTCATTTTTTGGCTCAACCTCAAACAAATTGCCAACAAAGGTTTTTAAATTGCATTATGGGCAAGAATATCTCCTCTTTCAGATAAAAAAAAGTTTACCAAAATTGACCTTGCGGAAAGGGGTCAACGACCGCCATCTTTAAAGGGTCCCCCGATTCTAGTTTCCCTCTCTCAACTCAATTATTGTAAGGATATCTTAAAAAATAACAAATATATCAATGTGAAATTTTTATAAATCAACAGTTTCCATGAAGTTGAATATAATTATAACCTCATAGGTTTGGTTTTATTTGATTTTGGTTTACGGCATATCAACCCTTTTAGATTATTTGATACTAGTCCAGTCAATCTAGCTGTTTTTTTTTGTCTCAACCTCAAATAAATTGCTAACAGAGGTTTTTAAATTGCCTTGTAGGCAAGAATATCTCGTCTTTCAGATAAAAAAAAGTTTATTAAAATTGACCTTGCGGAAAGGGGTCAACGACCGCCATCTTTAAAGGGTCCCCCCGATTCTAGTTTCCCTCTCTAAACTCAATTATTGTAAGTATATCTTCAAAAATTACAAATGTATCAATGTGAAATTTTATAAATCAACAGTTTTCATGAAGTTGAATATAATTATAAACTCATTTGTTTGGTTTTATTTGATTTTGTGTTTACGGCATATCAACCCTTTTAGATTATTTGATACTAGTCCAGTCAATCTAGTTGTTTTATTTGTCTCAACCTCATATAAATTGCTAACAGAGGTTTTTAAATTGCATTGTGGGCAGGAATATCTCCTCTTTCAGATAAAAAAAAGTTTATTAAAATTAACCTTGGAGAAAGGGGTCAACGGACGCCATCTTTAAAGGCTCCCTCCGATTCTAGTCTCAATTACTGTAAGTATTCTTTTTTTTATTAGCCGCACCTGCTTGCCGTCCCTGGCCGAAAACAAGCAATAAATTATTTTAATATTCTGGTGGTCATAAACCTGGCGCCTGTAGGCTGTGGTACTGGTCAAGTCTGAGCAAACTCTCTCTCCCATAAAAAAAGTTTATTAAAATTAACCTTGGATAAAGGGGTCAACGGCCGCCATATTTAAAGGGTCCCTCCGATTCTAGTCTTCCTCTCTTAACTCAATTACTGTATAGTCCAGTCTTTGGTGTTGTGGCTGAACCTCAAACAAATTGCTAACAAAGGTTTTTAACTTGCATTGTGGGCAGGAATATCTCCGCTTTCATATAAAAAAAGTTTACCAAAATTAGCCTTGCGGAAAGGGGTCAACGGCCGCCGCTTTTAAATCATTTGGGCCCTGTCGTAAAATGCGATAACTAGCGAAAAGGATGATACGCAAAATTAACAATTACCATAATGTAAAAGGACTAAATATCGACTGTGTTATCTTTTTTGCTAAATCGCCAAGGCCGATATATTGGCCTGAGTCTAAAGGGTTAAAATTCAACTTAACAGTATTAAAATTTCGATGCTTAAAATTCCTGACAAGTATGTCCATTAAAGCAATTAATTACAAAAATAATCATTTTTGCTGACAAAAAACCTTTATTAAATTACACAGAACAAGTTTATGAACGGACCAAAGAACATTTCTTGTCAAGAACTAGTCAAAGGTCACTTCTTCTTCTTCTTCTTCTTCTTCTTCTTCTTCTTCTTCTTCTTCTTCTTCTTCATCATCATCATCATCATCATCATCATCATCATCATCATCATCATCATCATCAAGAAGATCTGGCTGTTATGAGTTGGTGCAATGGAGGCCTTTGCAATATCCACACAAGTTTGAACAGTGAATGCTATTTTCCTGCAACTACATCTTCCTGTAGTACACCCTGAAGTACAGTTACACCTAGTTATAGCCAACAAATTTACAGAGCCAGGTGGTAAGTCAGTCTTAACTGGTTGTAATTTACCATCTGAAAGTGTCCATCCCCACTCGTCAGGTTTTAGCTGGTTTCTACCTTTCCATTCCTGAATTTGGAAGTTTTTTTTTTAAATAGGCATCACCACATTATCAAGGCCAAGAGGCCACTCAAGGATAAGGGTTAAAGAGTGTACAGTAGAAATTGGACATTATAGTAATCATTAGTAATGAAAATTTTGTAAAGTTGATAACTTATATGGAACGGCTCATCAAGAACTTATTTACGTTAGACTTGAAGACATAATGGAAAACCCTTGAATGCGGAGACTAATACACATGAGCCACATGTGCGAGCCAGACAAACTGCTGCAGAGGCAGAACACTCTCTATTCCCGCTCCCCTTTCATTGCCCCATCACGGCCCGCCTTAAAAAAAGAGTGATGCAAAATAGCCGTGAATGGTCAAGAAGGATGGAAAGCCTGAGTAGAGAGAGGGCTGACTAGTCCGCTGCTGGACAAGTGCAAAGAGAACTGGGACATTAGAGAGGCTTATTGCCACTCAAATTCCAGTGGATACCAATTTCCGCTGCCAGCAAGAAATCAATGGCAAGCGACTGTTGCGATAACGCAAATTCATTCAATAATGATATCAAAGGAGGTTGAAAATACTGGAAATCTGGAGAGACTTGTTGTCACTCAGCTTCCAGGGAAACCACAGGTTGTTTTCAAGGAGAGATATTTGATGACCTGTGTGAAATTTCTTTGTAAGCCAATAATAAGAATAATTTTGATTTCGTTTACTAACCAAGAACTTTTCAGCTAATTCTACCCTATGCGACGAAGGCCATCAACTCTCCGTATTTCCTCCTATGACAGACAACACGATATGCAACATATTGTAGTCAGCCGGAAAGCAGGAAAACGGAAGACAATTCCACAGGCGTGCAGTTCTAAGAAAGAAGCTTTGTTCATGGAATCTACGTTTAGGTTTAGGCACAGATAAAGAGTGGGAGGAATTATTGATAGTGTTTACAGCTAGACGAGTGTTTCTTGTGAAAGTTTGGCGAGGGGGGACCATAGATTGAAGCTCATTCGAACACTTTCCATGAAAATAACGATACATCAGAGACAAACTCGCAACATCTCTTCTGTGAGATAAAGGTTGTAAGGAAGAGAAAAGGACATCTCCTACGAGGCTACGAAGTCTACTTTGAACTAAACTCAAAGGCTCTGGAATTTCGTAGCTGCTCTTGTCGGTGGCAATGATTTGGCCTCAACATACTTTGAGCTATTTGCAACCTTTTCCTTAAAGCGCCTCAGTCGAAGATGATTGATGTTTTCCCCATCATTACCATTGTATAGGCACACTAAAGCCTTCTCCCCAGCTTCAATAACCTCTTCTGCATTGCTGTCTTTGCCAAACACTTTAGCCAGTTCGAGGAAGTTTCTATTCTTCATCACCTTTCGGAGGGATGCTGCCTTCCCAATTCCGTGAACACTGGATGTAGAATCACAACCAAGTAGTGCATGAATGAAAAGAATGTTGGAACAGACCGCATCCCCCAATGATTTCCTCACCTCTTTGATGTTCCAGACTTTCACTCTTTTTTCACTAGCTTTTGGTTGTGGCGTAAAGAAGATGTAAATATCATCGCTATTGGTATGATAACATAGAAGGACCAATAGGTCAGTGTCATCTGCTATCAAAATGGTTTCTCCTGTCTGTGCCAGTTCTAGAGTAGTCTTCACAATCAATACGTCAGCGTCTCCAGATGAATGGATTACTTTACAACCTGCTTCCTTCAAACTCTTTCCCAGCAAGTTGATAAACAATTGTTTGTTTTGTCGATTAGCAAGGAAAACATCCTTTTTTAATTTGAACACCATGAAAGGAGTCAGTGACACATTAACTCCAACAAACCCCCCTGCTCGGCGTCGGTGAGTCGAGTCCTTAATGGATGGGCCACTTTCATATCCATCAAAGACAACACATGCTTTTCCATATCTATTTGTGACATATCTACAGTATTGGTCACAGATCTCATTAAATGTGCGACCTTTTTGCCAAGGGAGACGCTGAAGTAGTGCTCCACCATCTAAGAGATACTGTGGATCTGATGACTGTGGACCTGATTGTACATGAGAAGTCAGTTCCCATATAGCGTCTGCAAAGCAGATTTTTTTGCCTGTCGCAGTAATCCAAAATAATCAAAAAGAGCAGTTGGGTAACCACACAGCTCATATTGAAAATGTTCTTGCTGCTCCTGGGTTGAGGGTTCATTATTAGATAGCACACACAGTCTCTGGAATAGGAGTTGTAAATCAGTCTCAACAGTTTCATCTTTGCTGAGTGAAACTTTTGATCCAAGTGTAATTGCTTGATCCTTTTTTTTAAAAGTGTACTCTTGTACATTTTCTCCAGCCATTGAAGCTATGATTGCTTCTCCTATGGAGTTTACTCTGTCCACATTCACCTTTTTGTCTCCAGTTACTCCACTTGAAATGCTGTGAATGGACGGATCTTCCGTGAAAGGGTCATATGTCTGTAAAAACGCAAGGACCTTCCATGTATCCCTCACATCACGCTCTTTTCTTGCTGAAGTAGCCTCCTGATGCTGGTCACTAGTGCCATAATGAATGCCTGCTAGTTCTTGCATTGTAAACTTGATTTCCGCGCATGCTGGCAGTGATAGCGTCCAAACCAATCGTTGAATTTCATCCATTCCTCTGCCATGAGTAAGGCCTCCAGACGTCTTCAGGCTTCTCATTAGCACCTGTTCAATAATCAGATCCGTTGACAAGCCAGCCCAGTAGCGATCACTCCGTCTAATCACATGGAATCCTTCCGAAAATTTCTGGTATACTTCAGGGTGGGTTTTTGGCAGATTCTCCATTTGCTGCAAATACAGATACGCCGACTTTGCATATAGGATGTGTCCTGCTGCAGCGAATATTGGCAGCATTTTCCTAACAGCGTCAAGGTGCAATTCCCAGTTCCCGGTGCGCTCTGCTTTGATAAACAGTTGCAGGCTCTTCACCATATCAAGGTATTGAATCCACAATTTTGCTGTTCGCTGCTCAACCATCGCATCCTTCACATGTTTGATTTTCTGGGTAATCCTGGTTACAGACTCTGAAGACAGAACATTATCCAATCTCTCAGTCCCACCAAGGAGACCTATCAATAGCCCCTGAGCTTCTTTAAGGTCTTCATTTTGATGAAATGACTCTTCTGCATTAGTGTTGGGTTGATCATGCTCAGTGACGTGTGAAACTGGCAAATCATAGGCTTTTGCTAATAAAATAGCATTCAGAGCAGCAGCAACTAAAAAGTGAGCACGAATGGCTCTTGCAATTGCTTTGCCACTTAGCATGTGGTTGACTGTGTTTTCAGCATACACAAGTTCAAAAAGTTCTTGCAAACCAGAACCTTTCATCAAATGCGGCTAATAAGTTTCATCAGGTGCGGCTAATAAAAAAAGAATACTTACAGTAATTGAGACTAGAATCGGAGAGACCCTTTAAAGATGGCGTCCGTTGACCCCTTTCTCCGAGGTTAATTTTAATAAACTTTTTTTTATCTGAAAGAGGAGTTATTCCTGTCCACAATGCAATTTAAAAACCTCTGTTAGCAATTTATATGAGGCTGAGGCAAAAATAAAACAAACAAAAAAACAACTAGATTGACTGGACTAGTATCAAATAATCTAAAAGGGTTGATATGCCGTAAACCAAAATCATATAAAACCAAACCTATGAGGTTATAATTATATTTAACTTCATGGAAACTGTTGGTTTATAAAATTTCACATTGATATATTTGTTATTTTTTAAAATATCCTTACAATAATTGAGTTGAGAGAGGGAAACTAGAATCGGGGGGACCCTTTAAAGATGGCGGTCGTTGACCCCTTTCCGCAAGGTCAATTTTGGTAAACTTTTTTTTACCTGAAAGAGGAGATATTCTTTCGCACAATGCAATTTAAAAACCTTTGTAAGCAATTTATTTGAGGTTGAGACAAATAAAACAACTAGATTGACTGGACTAGTATCAAATAATCTAAAAGGGTTGATATGCCGTAAACCAAAATCATATAAAACAAAACCTATGAGTTTATAATTATATTCAACTTCATGAAAACTGTTGATTTATAAAATTTCACATTGATACATTTATAATTTTTGAAGATATACTTACAATAATTGAGTTGAGAGAGGGAAACTAGAATCGGGGGGACCCTTTAAAGATGGCGGTCGTTGACACCTTTCCGCAAGGTCAATTTTGGTAAACGTTTTTTTATCTGAAAGAGGAGATATTCTTGCCCACAGTGCAATTTAAAAACCTTTGTTAGCAATTTGTTTGAGGCTCAGCCACAATTTGACTGGACTATTAGCCATATTGAAATTTAAAAAGAAACATAGTGAAAAATACGTGTCTCCCTTTCTAAAATGGATTCGGTTCGGAAAGAAACCTCTACTGTAAATAAACCGTCAACCGACGATGGTTTTCTATAAGTCCTCAGAATTACTACTACTACTACTACTACTACTACTACTACTACTACTACTACTACTACTATTACCAATAATAATAATAATAATAATAATAATAATAATAATAATAATAATAATAATAATAATAATAGGAGCTCTAAGAACAATTCCGAAAAACTAAAAAAAGAATGGGAGAAACTGAAATTAGAGAAATGGCTGGAAAGATACAACAAATAACAATAATGAAAACAACTGAAATATTATGGAAAACCCTTGAATGCGGAGACTAATACACATGAGCCACATGTGCGAGCCAGACAAACTGCTGCAGAGGCAGAACACTCTCTATTCCCGCTCCCCTTTCATTGCCCCATCACGGCCCGCCTTAAAAAAAGAGTGATGCAAAATAGCCGTGAATGGTCAAGAAGGATGGAAAGCCTGAGTAGAGAGAGGGCTGACTAGTCCGCTGCTGGACAAGTGCAAAGAGAACTGGGACATTAGAGAGGCTTATTGCCACTCAAATTCCAGTGGATACCAATTTCCGCTGCCAGCAAGAAATCAATGGCAAGCGACTGTTGCGATAACGCAAATTCATTCAATAATGATATCAAAGGAGGTTGAAAATACTGGAAATCTGGAGAGACTTGTTGTCACTCAGCTTCCAGGGAAACCACAGGTTGTTTTCAAGGAGAGATATTTGATGACCTGTGTGAAATTTCTTTGTAAGCCAATAATAAGAATAATTTTGATTTCGTTTACTAACCAAGAACTTTTCAGCTAATTCTACCCTATGCGACGAAGGCCATCAACTCTCCGTATTTCCTCCTATGACAGACAACACGATATGCAACATAAAAATGTAATTGCTGTGCGTGATGTCGCCAAACCAATCAAGAACCTTGATTCAAGTAAAGCAACTGGCCCTGACGGCATTCCAATTATAGTATCGAAAAAGCTTCAACCAGAAATTGCCCCCATATTGTTTAAGCGTTGTCTTAAGGAGAAGTGCTTCCCAACACCCTGGAAAACCTCATCAGTATGCCCTGTATTTAAGAATTCAGGTGACATGTCATCTCCCTCTCAGTACAGACCAATAAGTCTCCTGTGTCATGAGTAAGTTGCTGGAATCCATATTAAATAAAGAAGTAGTCAACCACCTTAGCAGAAATAACCTTCTTAGTGAGATGCAATATAGTTTCCGTCCTGCTAGATCTACAGCAGACGTGCTTACGGTTATATCTCATAGGATTAGTGAATTTCTCGACAAAGGCTTCCTTTCTAGGGCAATTGCTCTTGACATAACAAAGGTCTTTGATAAGGTGTGGCATAAAGGCCCACTTCTCAAGATTTCCAGCTACGGTTTAACTGGAAATGTTTTCTCAATTATTAAATCATTTCTCTTTGATAGTCTCATAAGAGTAGGGGTTGATGGGCAGAAATCAGAAGCCCACAGTATAAATGCTGGTGTCCCTCAAGGGTCAATCATGGGCCCAAATCTCTTCCTGATCTATATCAATGATCTCCCAAAACACATACTTAAATCATTCGTTGACATCTATGCATCTATGGCAACACATCAAAGGCCGTAAATGACAAACTTGTATCTGATTCTCTCTCCTCTAATCTTGAGCGTATGGTTCAGTGGGGGAAGAGGTGGCTGGTTACTTTTAATGCATCCAAAACCAAACTTCTATCGTTACATCGTTAACGCTCTGATCCCCCATCTGCCATCAATTGAAATGGATGGCTCTCGTATTCGGGAGGCTCCATGTTTTGACAAACTTCTGGGATTGATCTTTACTCCTGATCTGAAATGGAACATGTACATCAAATCTGTAGTTAAGGTCGCTGGAAAAATGCAGGATCCTTCTACCGCTCCAGTAGATATCTCACTGTTGATGCAATTCTCTATCTATATAAAAGCCAAGTACGTCCAAGGATGGAGTATTGCTGCCATATCTGGGCAGAAGCTGCTAAAAACAGCCTATCTTGCCTTTACAAAGTACAAAATAGACTTCATAGCCTAGTGGGAGAGGCCCTTTTCTCTTCAGAGCAGTCGTTGTTTTATCGTTATTTCCATAGGAAGTGCTCGTCTGAGCTCCAATCTCTGGTCCCCCCTCGCAAATCTTTCACGAAAAACACTCGCCTAGATGAAACCACTGCCAGTAATTTTCCCCACTCTTTACCTGTGCCTAAATCAAAACGTAGATTCCATGAACAAAGCTTCTTTCTTAGAAGTGCGCGCCTGTGGAACTCTCTTCCGTTTGCCTGTTTCCCACCTGACTACAACTTGGATGTCTTCAAGTCCAACATAACAAGTCCTGATGAAGTAAGACACTTTATCAAATCTCCATTACTAGCGATCACTACGATACTATTCCATTGGTTGCTGTACACGCAATAACCCTATGACCAAGTGACCTCCGAACCGTGATAAGTGGTGTCTTCCTTGTAAAAAAACAAAACAAAAAAAAAAAAACGTCTCCCTGAAAAGAGATATGATTCATTCTCAGAGAACTTTCTCTCAATCCCGGCCCCAAATCTGAAGCTTCAATGATCAAAGGTTGTCATAAGGATATTTGTGGCACTTACTATAGTAGAGGTCTAAAGGCCACCCTAAACATCGGGGATTCGTAATTTTTTCAAATGTCCTTCCAGACGATACTACTCCTAGCGTACCAACTACGACCGGGATTATTTGTATTTTAACCCTATGTATATGCTTAATCTCCAAGGCCAATGGACCATAATTGCTCTACTTTTCGTTCTCCTTCTCTCCCACATTCTTATCTCAGGGTATTAAGATGTCTACAATTTGCCACTTTTTGAGATCTTGTCAGTGACAACCAAATTCGTATTGTTCTAATTGCTTGGTCGTCATGACACTTTTGTCTCACAATACCTGTACATTTCAATCCTCACTTGTTCTCACGTCATCAGGCACATCCTCGAACCACCTTTCAGCACACTTCACTTCAAACTTCTTTCAAATCTTCCAATATATCCGAAGCCCAATGCGATCGTGTATTTTGCAGTACTCTCTCTGAGCCAATCCGCTACCACCTACTGCAAGGTGCGCAATTAACTCTGAAAACTTTCCACAAATCCGGAATTCTGCAGCAACATTCTATCCTAGAAGCACTTTTTTTAACAGCCGCGTTCCTTATGCCTGTTCTTTTGCTGCACAAACAAAAGCTTCAGTACTCTTAACCAGATACCCAGCTCTAAGACACTGCTACATAATAGAAGAACATTCCATGCATTTTCTTCCCAGCCAATTTCTCTGCTTTTTCTCTGTCCATACGTTTCACATACTAAGTCTTGGTCTCACATACTTCCACTTTATTGGCCACAACTTTGAGCACCCACTCCTCACTTCTAACCATATGCTCCTTCAACGACGTCCCCTCAACTCTAACACACTCTTTCGCACTTATCAATCCTCTCTCATCATATTTCTTCTTCTGATAAAACCTAGCTACGCTACTTCTGATGTGGAATGTACCAAACATTGCTAAAACTTTTCTTGTTTTGATATCCATAGCATGCAACTCCTTGTAAGACCATTCTAAAATTCCCGCAAGGTATATCAAAACTCGGACTGCCTTTTATCAGATTTCCTCCGTACAATTTCGACTTCGCAATTAGTTTAATCCTTCTAAGATACTCCTTCATGCCTTTCCTATTCATCTCTCTTCATGATACCTATACTCTCCAGCACTCCTCAATACTTATACTTTGCTTCTATTTCTTTCATAACATCTCCATTTGGCTACACTATTCCATTCGAATGAACGTTTACTCCCTTTTTATCACCAACACTGCACACTTACCAATCCCAAATTCCATCTCGATGTCTTTCTTGTATGTCCCGACAGACTTTACTAGTTTCTCCATTTCCTTCTCATTTCTACCAAATATCTCCAAATCATCCATAGACAGTAGATGGTCGAGGCGTTTGCCACCAAACCCAAAGTTATACCCCAGCTTCTCTCTCTCTCTTCAAGTGGATGCCTAGTGGCATCTTTACTATATCAAAAAGAAGCGGAGATAACGAATCTCTTTGGAATATTCCACATCTAATGCCAACCTCCCCAGACACCTCTCTGTTCGATGTTAGGACCGTTTTCCATTGAGCCATACTTGTCTCCAAAAGCCCTATAACATTTCCAGCAACATTCATCATCGATGGTGTTTCACGGATCCATGAGTGAGGAACCATGTTATATGCCTTCCTGTAATCAATCCATGTTACACTCGAATTCCTCTTTTTTCTCTTTGCATCCTGCATTATTGCGTTGTCATCATTAGTTGATCCTTGGTACCCCTCGAGCAGCCCGACACCCTTTTTGTTCATCAAGAAGAACACCATTACCCAAAAGAAGCCCATAAACTTAGTCTGCGAAGATTCACAACTTCCACGTTAATGATAGACATGCAATTGGTCTGTAATTGCTGGCAGCTGTTGTTTTTGCAGACTCCTTCCAAATTAATGGCATCCTTCGCATAACAAGCAAATCAGGGACATCCCCCGACTCAATGATCCCGTGCAGGGCTGTAACTATTAGTGAATGAAGGCATTGGAACTGTTTGAACCAGAAGCCCCATCTGGATCAGGTACCTTCCTGTTCGCCATCCTTCCAACGTTCTCCACCTGCTGCATTCCTGAGAACATTGGTCTGACCTCTCCCAACCAGCTAGCCTTTCTCATTGTGTCACCCTTCGACAGATCAAATCCCACTTCAGAACTTGCTAGCATTACCTGCATTTGGAGTACTGTTATTTCCCGCTTGCTTGCTACCACAATTCTTTGTACATCTGAGACTGATTATTCTGGAAAAGGTTGTTCTGCCGAAAAGCAACACTTTTCCCAACAAAGTTTCTAATTTTCACGCCATATTTTCGATTTTGTTCAAAATTGATTTGATCCATGACTTAAACTAAGAAAAAGAATATTTCCCTTGATTGGTTGAACTGAATTGAAATGTTTTTTTTTTTAATAAGGACATGGAAAATAACTGTGTATGCAACCAAACCAAATTAATTAGAAGATTTGACAACTAAAATAATGATTGAAAACATTCCTGTCAGTAAATGTTTTCCGTGAATTGCAAGATCATATTAGCCTTTGTCTAGTTTAAATTTAAAATCTCGCTATTTTTTATCCATGAGTGACTTTTAGACTCGGTAATTGGTAAACAATTAGTATTAAATGGCGAAAAAAAATGAAAGGGTTTTCAGTAAATTACAAATTATTGCTAATTAGAAAAATCAAAACGTAACTCAATCCCAGCGGTGAAAGTATATTTTAGCATATATTAGCAAGGAAACCCTATATTGCCCAGAATTGAATGATGATCAACATATGTTTCACAATCCCATATTTTATTGTCATCAAAATCGGCGAAATCGACCATTTTCCAATCAAATCGATTAATTGCCGAAAGGAAACTTCACATACATGCCTCCATCTAGTGACTTAGTCCACAATACTTTGCAGTTTACGTTGCATTGTAGAGAACCTACTTTTTATTTTATAAATTTATTTTTTATATATAATGGCTTCAATGAAAGTTTAAAATGCAAACATGAAGCATCCTGATCCAATTGTACTCTGAACGGAAACATTCATTTCGAACACGGTTTGGTCACATCAAAGAACCTACTGTTGGTTTTATCTGCCTGGCCCTTCGTCTTGTGCGGTAATAAACCTTCTCAAATGCATTTGTGATATTAGACTGTAAAAGGCGTAAACTTTAATTAAAGTCGCTGGTTCCATCTTTCATCAGATTTTTTTCGATTGTTGATTATCGAGACTTATCGAAGATATTCCCATACTAAATCTATCTAAGAACACTGCCAAATACATAACGTGCATTTTTTTTTAGAAATCAGGAGTCCATAAGGAACAAAGTCACACACACACACACACACACACACACACACACACACACACACACACACACACACACACACACACTGATACACACAGACACACGCACACACTTTAATATAATAGTAAATTTTGTGTGATTAAAATCTATGAGAAAAAAGCCTTAACTTAATAAGCGTTGATTACCTAAATTTTAGTTTACTACTACTACTACTACTACTACTACTACTACTACTACTACTACTACTACATTTTAAAGACAAATTTGTATTTATTTGTATATAAATAAATGTAAATCTGCCCGTAATACAAGAGAGTGAATAAAAAAGTTTCTTTTCTAGCGAAACCATTACAAATGGAAGCCTAGAACAGATTCGAAAAAAAAAGCACCACCATTCTAAGTGAAAACGGAAACATTACGCGTTATTTTTCTGTAAGGCACCAGAAATGAGATTAAACATTTATACATGCGAGTATTATTGTTTTTCTATACAGTTCACTTCTTGTAAGTAAAAAAAAAAAATGCTCGAGCTGAGATCTTATTATGAAAAAGGAAAGATGACACTTCATAATGGCGTTTCTTTTGGTTATCGTTCAACTTGTGAGGCACGAGATCTTTGTCTTTGCAATCTTTTTCAAGTGGTTGAAAATCGTCGTATACGTTAGTCTAATTCAGAAACAAGTTCTCGAACAGTTGTGCGTTGATTAGCTTCGACTAAGGTCCTTAATTGATCGTTGTCAACATCCTACGGTCGACCACTACACTCACAATCTCCAAGACTCTCGTCGACGCCACAAAAATTCTTAAACCACAATTGTGCCGTGCGTGCAGTAGTATTGCCTGAGCCAAAAGCTTTGTTGATATCGCAAGCTGTTTCAGCAGCTTTTCGGCCTAGCTTGAATTGAAATAAGAAAAATTGTGCGAATTTATTTTCTTCTATTTTGTGTTTAACGTTCTAGAAAGAAGATAAATAGTTGCTTTAAGACAATTGTAATTTAAACGATTAAATAGAGCCCCCCCCCCCTTTAAAAGATATATAAAGTAAAGGTATTACCACGGAAACTTATTTAAAAATACAACGTTGGAAATCAAAATTAAAAATTCCGCAAGAACTTTCTTCTCAACCTTGTAGATTAGTGAAAACATTAGCGAAGCATAAGTTTTTCCGTCACCTTTTGCGGAAGTTGTACACCAATATATATATATATATATATATATATATATATATATATATATATGTGTGTGTGTGTGTGTGCGTGTGTGTGTGTGTGTATGTGAATAAAATATACGATATATCATAAAATGAAATACCGTTGGGGAAGGATGTATGAATAAGACAAGAGGAAAATGCAATTTAAGCACAGGAAGAAATCATCAAAATCTCTTCTTTTGATGAGTTCTTCCTGTGTTTAAATTCTTTTTCTTTTTTCTTTTTCGTACACACACGCTTGCACACACACACACACACACACACACACACACACACACACACACACACACACACACGCGCGCGCGCGCGCACACGCACACACACACACACACACACACACATATATGTATATAGACTTATAATATTCGTGAAGACTATTTCTAAAACCCTATCCTTTCCGGGCGAACGCACTAGCGATAACGATTGATTATTCCAAGAGATACGATTTTGAGCAAGGGGAAGATGGAAAAGGAAGAAGTTCTCCAACCTATTCTGCCCCTTGCCGGTTAACACCCTTTCCTTCGCAGCTGTCCATGACATGAGCTTTTGGGCTTGATCGCCTCTCTGACGCCATCTTTAACAATAGATGTCGCCAGAAAGAGAAGTGCATCGCCGTTCCCAAAGATACTGAGACCCTCGTTTAACATTCAGAACAAATACTGAAAAAGCACTGGGCCATATTCTCTTGTTGCTATGACGTCATGTGCGTTTGCTGCTGAGAGCACTTTCGATATGTTCGAGACATTAAAGCTTTCGCGTGTAGAGTGAGGACAGAGAAGCATAGAGGCCACAATAGGGAGGGATGTGTACACTAGCATTGGCTAATACAAACAGGGTGTCAGGAACACATGGGGCTGCGTTCATTAATGTAATTCCTGTGCGCGTTGAAGCAAACACTGTTCACTTCAACAAATTTCAAATCTCGCCAAGAGTATTTCTTCGATTTTGTGAAATAGTGAATTTTAATAGACTGTTTCTTTCGTAAAAGAGAAACTTGATCGAATGAGGAAAGAATCATTAAGATTTTTGAAAGCAATAGATACAGAATAGTGCAAACACAAAAGCACCGAGAGAGAGTATACTCCCTCAAACGTGCAACAATTATAAAGCAATAACGTTGCCTAGCAAAATAATCATTAACGACCAATGACTATTTAAACAATGTGGTGAGGCAAAAGTAATTCAATATTTTATAACGTGTTTAATCATAGTTTTTAATAAACATATAAGTTAAATATATATATATATATATATATATATATATATATATATATATATATATATATATATAATTAAATTTAGGAAGACGCATTTGAAAATAACACCCGATAACACCGATATAAAGCTGTTCTTATATATTTAACGTTATTTCGAGATAACACTACTTTTTCAAGTGAATTGTGAAGGTAGTCCTCTTGCTGTTTCTTCTACTTTTCTCCGTATATATTCTTACTTGATGAAGTCAATAGTATCAGTAAGTAAAGAATTGCCTTTTAGAAAGGTTTTATTAACTGTAAAATACACGTACGCTCTTGAAAGGATCGAGCGGGAAAATGAAACAGAGGGCGCTTTTATTATGAATGTCAATCCCAAGGGGGATAACTCTTAACAACAAATTAAATCATAACATTTTCCCCGTCCTAAAGTATTCAAGTAAGGGGTAATTAATTATAGACAAATTTTTTTTTTTTTTTTTTTTTTTTTACAATCACATAAGAATCATTTTATTTACAAATAACATATGAACCCAAACTGCAGTTTTTTCAGTATTTAGTCACAAAATCCTTATATTTACTAGGGAATTGTCGAACTCGGGACGACCTCCGCACAGATTGGCAGGAATGCTGATTTTCAGTATTATTTTTTAGTGAAATCTGATTTTCTTCAAGATCAGACGATTGATTTTTGTCTTCCTCATGACCAATGTTTTCATTAGTAGAAGGTTCAAATAAAGTCTCTGAAGTAGTAGGATTATTATTAGAGTTTTCTTCATTTGATGAGTTTGGAGCTAAGTCTCGAACGTTGACAGTGGTTTCAGTACCAGAAGGTAGTTGAACATAAGCGTAGTGGGGGTTGACATCTATTAGGGTGGCAGGCGTTACAGGAGGGTCATGTTTACTTGTTTTAGTGTGGTTTCTAATATATATTGGGCCTGGTTTAACCCAAGAAGGAATTGAAATTCCGGAAGCAGATTTACGACTATATTTAAAAAGTCTATCATGGGGAGTCATATTAGTGGCAGTACAAAGTAATGATCTAATTGAATGAAGTGCGTCCGGTAGTATGTCTTCCCAATAAGGTAGTTTCATTTGATTAGAATGTAATGTTGTTTGAATGGCCTTCCATAAGGTACCGTTGAGTTTTTCAATCTGTCCATTACCTTCAGGATGATACCTACTTGTTTTAGAAGTAGCAATTCCTTTTTTGTGTAAAAAATCCTTTATTTCTCTTGCTAAGAAATCAGAAGCACGGTCAGTATGTATCATGTCAGGCAAACCAAAAATTGAAAAGAGTTTGTTTAGACAGTGGATAATGGTTTTGCTTGTCATATCTCTGCAAGGAAAAGCGAAAGGAAAACGGGAATACTCATCAATTAGAGTAAGTAGATATTTGTTGCCATGTATAGAAGTAGGTAGAGGGCCTTTAAAATCAAGATTTAATCGTTGAAAAGGTAATATGGCTTGAATGAGAGTCCCTCCATTGGTATTGGCGAATTTGGGTTTCAGTAATTGACAGGATGAGCAAGAGTCAGTAATATTCTTAATTTGATCCAAAGTAAAAGGGAGGTTCCTCGTTCTTATAAAATGGCTTAATCTTGAAACACCAGGATGACATAATTGTTTATGTAAATCACGAAGATCTTGTAGATTGTAAGTAAGAGCAGAGATGCGAGAGAATGTGTCAGCAGCAATATTTTCAGGTTCAGGTCGATAAACTATAGTGAAATTGTATTGGGATAATTCTATACGCCAACGACATATTTTGTCATTCTTAATTTTAGATTTTCTTTTATTGTCGAATATGAAGCTGATGCTCTTCTGATCTGTGATGACTTTAAAGTGCCTGCCGAGTAGAAAATGTCGCCACTTACGGAGAGCTTCTACAATAACGGCTGCCTCTTTTTCTACTGCATGGTGCTTAATTTCGTTAGTATTGAGAGTTCTTGAAAAAAATGCAATAGGACGACCTTCTTGATTTAGTGTTGCAGCAATGCAATAGTTACTAGCGTCCGTTTCTACTTCAAATTCTTTATTTGAATCTACCGTTATTAAAGTGGCGTCTTTTAGATCATTTTTCCATGTTTGAAAAGATTTTAATACAGATGGAGGTAGTGGAAATTCTTTGTTTTGATTTAGTAATAAAATTTTATCAGAAAATTTTTTAATGAATTTGCAGTAATAGGAAAACATTCCAACTATTCTTTTTTGAGATTTAAGATTCAGCGGAGGTGGCATTTCGAGTAATGGTTTTAGTCTTTGATAATCGGGAGCTATTTGATTATTTTCTATGGTGTAGCCGAGTAGAGTAATAGAACTAGAAGAAATTATGCTTTTATTTTCATTTAAAGTGATGTTATATTGTTTAGCAATTTTGTAGAATTTTTGAAGATTGTAATCGTGTTCTTCTTGATTTTTCCCACATATAGTAACGTTATCAACATACACAAAGGTATCGGTTAGATTTTCTTTTTCTATAATATAGTCTATGCTCCTCTGGAAAGCACTTACTCCATTGGTGACGCCAAAAGGAAGACGAGTAAATTGAAAAAGTTTGCCACTTACTTCAAACGCAGTGAATTTACGATCAGCATGATTTATAGGTATTTGGTGATAAGCAGATTTTAGGTCGAGAGTAGAGAAGATGTTATATTGAGCGATGTCGTCTACCATCTTATTGATATTAGGCATTGGGTAAGCGTCTAGTTCCGTGAATCTATTGATGGTATCGCTGTAGTCGACTACCATTCTTTTCTTATGATTCTCATTCGAAGTTACAAGAACCTGCGCTCGCCACGGAGATATCGAAGGTTCAATTATGCCTTCTTTCAACATTCTAGCAGTCTCTTCTTTTATGAATTTGTTGGCGGCAAAAATGTAACGTCGGGATTTTGTCGCAATAGGAGTAGTATGAGGAGAAAGATTAGAAAAGAGAGGAGGGGGTGGAACGTTTATGGTAGGAAAAAAATTATTCGTGTTTATAGCTCCAATTATAAGTTTGTCTCTAGGACCGTCGAATTTAAGTGTTACTTTTTTATATTTTTTAAAAATATCTTTTCCGATTATTAAATCAATGAAAAGGTTTTCAATGATTTCAATTGTTATTCCAGAATGGGTTTTATCTTTCAGTATTAAATCCACGACAGCTTCGCCAGTTATTTTAGCATGTTGATCGGAAGCAGCCAGAGCTATAGTTTTGTTTTTAGGTATTGTGAAGAGTTTAAGTTTTTTAGCAGTATTTTCATTAATGAATGTTTTTACACTGCCGGAGTCCACCATAGCGTTCACGAAGTGCCCGTTAATTTGGCATTGAGTGAATGTGACATCTTTGGAGTTAGTTCCTAGTCAGGATAGAGAAGGTGAGGGGTAGTCAGAGTCGTCATAAAGAACAGCAGTATGAGTGTTAGAAATAGAAGATTTACACACTTTAGCCCAATGACCATTTTTTTTGCATTTTTTACATTCGGCGTTTCGTGCAGGACATAAATATCGAGGATGACGTGATTTTCCACAGAAAAAACAAACCCCTTTTGGATGCATATTTTCTTTAGTCACAGCTATACGATTGTAGCCCGAAGGATTATTTGTAGCTGCTACAGTAAAGTTATTTGCGTAGCTTATCGAATGCTTTTCTGCTTGTTCAAGAGATCTGGCCGTGGCATATGTGTCTTGTAAAGTCAGGATAGGTTTTTCTAACAGTCGTTGTCGGATGGACGAAGAAGAAATTCCGCCGATGAAAGCTTCCCGAATGTATTGATTTTTGTTTTCTTCAGCAGAAACCGCTTCGAAGTTACATGTTTTGGCAAGCATTTCCAATTGTAGTATGAAGGCATCTATATTTTGTGTTGTTTGTTGCTTCGTCGTCATCAATCGATATCTATTATAAACAATATTTTCAGGTTTTAAATAAGCGGCGTCCAATGTTCTTAATGCACTATCGTAGTCGGTTTTATCGCTTATTAAATCGAAAACAGAGGCTGAAATACAATTGATCAAGGCAAAGAAATTATCTGAAGTGTTTTCGATTAATCCGTTATTATGTGAGCGGATATAATTCTGGAGGGTTAATTTCCAATGCCTATAGGATTTTTCGGAATTAGGGCATGTAGGTTCCACCTCGAATCTGTCGGGACGTAAGATTCGATCCATTATTTTATTTTTTTTTTTTTACAGTTAATAAAATTGAAGTCAATAGTATCAGTAAGTAAAGTCAATAGTATCAGTAGAAAGGTTTTATTAACTGTAAAATACACGTACGCTCTTGAAAGGATCGAGCGGGAAAATGAAACAGAGGGCGCTTTTATTATGAATGTCAATCCCAAGGGGGATAACTCTTAACAACAAATTAAATCATAACACTTGATATCTGGTCTGTAACGTGATTTAACACTAACAGGAAGATCTAACGTCGCTCGGAATTTAACGAAGAATACTATGTCATTTTTTATTAAGTTTGTACTTTTACTGGAAACAGCATCAACCTGAAGTGATTGAGTCGAATTTATGTTTATTATCGCTCATGAAGGCTGATCAAATCAGACAATTTGACATCAACAATCAGGTTATCTCTGGCTACTCGCTTTAACCTCCCCAGTCAGGCTTTTCTTTTGTCAATGCATCATTTTTAGTCACCATATAGGGAATCTGGGTTAGTTGGTTCGTAATTGAATTCTCTTTTTTGACTTCAAAAGACGTGTTCTAACCAGCATAGACGTCTAATGAAGATTACTTGTTGGAGGAAGTTAATTTTGTAGAACACACATACCGTGTTATTTTGGGGGAACTGCTGCCATCGGAAAAGAAGGATTCGGCTCAAGCAGTGGTGATCGAAAGTTTCCACTCCCATTGGCCAGAACTTACTGCCATAAGGTATTATCGTTCGCCCCAGTGCTTGGTAGATCCTTATATTTGTGCTGCGTTTCATCTCAGATCTTTACCAGAACTTGGAGTTGAGTCCCGCAAGTTCAATTCTCGCTTTAATGTAAGCCGCTGTGACATTTCAAACTCTTAACATCTTCAAGAACTTGATTTTTCACATAATTTTGTTCGTGTTTAAGCGATTTGTAGCATTACTACCACAGTATTTAAGCCATTCAGTATCATTGAATGATTTGTTTTTCTGGGAAAAGCCAACAGTGAGTATTTATTTTTCAATCTTCCATGCATTTATTTTTATTTTAATAATCGATTTAACATGCCGAAACTCATTAATAACAGATGGGACATCAGCAAATGTTTCAACGAGTGTGATCTAAATCCTTGACTGCAAAGTTGCGTCCAAAATTAACACCGGGAAACTATTTTAAGGTAATCGATGTAACCTAGTCAATGACGTTATTAAAAATTATTGACAAAAGAACCTCAATTTGTGAAAGGTTTCGAAGCTTCAAAGTGCATACGTATGAGGGATCATGTTGAGCAGTAGTAGGATTTAAGAAGACTGAGAAGTTTAGGCTAAATGCTATCTGCTCATATGATCACCCAGAGAGTTCTGCGGTTGACAGAGTCGAATGTAACGGTGAAATCCATGTAACAGATGACTGTCTTTTGCTGATGTAACATGATGCCTATGAGCGCATGTGAAAATATCAGAAGGATGGCTGACTTGCGATGAGGTTAACAGCAGCAGCAGTGGCCGGAGGCGAATTGGGAAGTATGGGCGAGAATAAAAAGGGGAAAAGGAGAAAAACGTGGTCGGAAGAAGCAAAGTGCGCGTTGAAGAAAATGGACGTGTAAAATCAAGAATGAGAATGGGCCGACTGTTGCCGGCCTGCGGCCCAAGGAGAGAGAAACACGGCCAAGCTAGATGGACATATGGCAGCGAGATACTTTTTAAGTCGTATCGAGAAGTGAGAGTAACAGCAATAAAAATGTTGTTAAAAAAGAAAACATGCCGACCCGGATTTGTATTTCTTTCGTTCCTTTGTTTTTAACTCCCACGTTACAATGTATATTATTTTGGACACTGGGATCCGGCCTTTTGTCATAAAGGGTCAATATGAAGAAAGAAAAATAAACGTTATCACGGAACAATGCAATCAAATAAAAGAGGGGCGTAAAAAGAGGCTAAGAGCGGAAAACTTATAAAAAGGGATACTACACCATTCGATAAGTACATTTTTTCACTTCTTTTTTTCTTGCTTGTTCCCTTTCGAATTTTCGTCGATCCTACCAGTCATATCTTCTTGTTTTGTGGGCGTCGTCGTTGTTTTAGTCTTAAATACGAATGCTCTAGTCTTACAGGTCGGTTATACATTATAAGTGATATTGTTTCATACTCATTTTCACGTAGCAAATAGCTTTTTTATTTTAGAGCTAAATCTGGAATAAATTATTTTGACTTGAACATATTTTTTAAAAATTTGTGTTTGGACTGATTAAGTGGTATCTGCAGTTTTATTGTTATGAATCATTAAAGTTTTAAAATTTGAAAAAAAAACTTGCCTGGGGGTTTTGCAAGACTGGAATAAACAATTATAACGAACGAAAAAGTAAATATAAGTACTAAAGTAATTATTATATATAAAAATAAGTCTGACTTTTATTATATAAAAAGTAGTAATTTTAGTCTAACGTTAAAGGTCGTTTATAATTTACTATTCATCCTGCCATTAAGAAAAATGATTAATAAGTATGAAGACATTTTTCTCATTTTTACTTTTTTTATTTTTTATTTTTTTTTCTGTAGACAGTCCGAAAGTTGTCTAAAGAATTCGGACCACGGATCAAATATCCAAAACATGTACATAACCTAGCCATCGGAAATTAGTGACACGACTTTGGCGGGTCGGTTTACGAACAAAGAAGCGTAGTGGATAGCGGAAATTAAAGAGTAGTGAATAAACAGTGCTCGCATTAGCTAGATCTACTGATACTTAATGATAAGTTTAAACTTATTTTGACACGAAAAGGGGAAAATGTAATAATTGTTGTATATTGTTGATAATGCCTTCGCTCGTTGGGTCATGTGTCAACCATAATTGTCTCGAATAATCTCGTCAAAAGTGACTGAGCACTTAAGAAACAAAAATAGGCAAAAATTGTCTTGAATAATATCGCCAAACAAGTTTTTTTCTTACATTTGAAACTGTATTCTTGCACAACCAAGCTAAAACACCTCAACACTGTTTCAGTAAAACTGCTGAAAATACAAAAAAAAAAAAAAAAATAAATAAAAAAATAAATAAAAAATAAATAAATAAACAAAAAAACAAAGACAATAAAAAACCACAAAAAACATATGTTCTTGCTATTTAAACAGTTCACTGTATTTTTCCCTTTCAACGTATTAAAACGTTGCCTTCAATACTTGGAAGAACGTGTTCAAATTCCTTTATTTTCTTTTTACAAATGAAAAGAAAGAATAAATAAGGAGAGGAGTTTCTGACGAAATGAAAATATCAAACAGACTATTTTTATTTTAATTTAATTATTTATGTTTTATTGCGTGAAACTTTTGAGTGTTCTTTCCTTGTTTTCTTTTATTGCCTTCGGCAGGTTTAATAAAATTCTTGTAAAGAATATTTTTTGGAAGGAGAGGTATGGAACAGCGAGTGGAAAAATATCAGCGGCAGCGAACGATGGCTGGATTGCTAAGAGGTTAGAAACAGCAGTGGCCGAGGGAGGCGTATATGCGAATTAGAAAGTGTACACGAGAAAAAAAAAGAAGACAAATGCACCACCTGATCAGGAGAAACAAAGTACGCGTCGAAGAAAATAGACGTTAAAAGTCGAGGACGAGAATGAGTAGGCTGTGGTCAACATGCGGTCAGCGGAAGGAGGAACGTGACCAGTCTAGATGGGCATGTAGGAGCGAAAGACGTTTTTTTAGTGGTGTTGAGATAGAAGAGTAATGGTGATAAAAATTTTTGTTACAAAAGAAAAAAATGCCGACCTGGGTTTTTGTTTCTTTCTTTCCTTTGATTGTTTGTAACTGCAACGTTACATTGAAGGCACCCACGATGTTTGATGATTCCCCTTATGGTGAATATTTGATTTGTGCAGTCATGGCTCGAGCGGAAACTTCATTGGTCTAGCCTCCGTCGGTGTTACATTCTTTTTTAGAATCATCTTTAAAAGAATCAAAACGAATATTTAAACACATGTCGATCAGGCTAATAACACAGTAGTTTCTTAAAAAGGGTACCAGCATCCAATCTCTCCAGTTTTAGGGGAAGTATTTCAGCTTTCCGGTTTTTGTTGATAATGGTCTAATTAGGACAAAAATAATTCCCAGTACGTGCACGACTTTTTACCACGGCTCGTACCTTTCGTACCAACCAATTCTCCCCGTCCTCTCGCTTTCGGTCTTTTTATACTGTCTTTTTAGGGCTGTTAATTCATTGATATGTAAATTAATGCATATAAAACTTAAAAGTCCTAGTATATTGCGAGATGTTTGAGAATTTAAGTCGGCATTTCATCTTCGTCTGCAAATTTTGTCTTTTTTATAACTGTAATAAACTCTTCAACTATAGAGACCGTATTCTAGAGTTATAAAGAGTAAGATCGAAGTTATTAACAGAGGCAGTTAATATGGTCGTGGTTTAGTCGATTGACAACATAATATATACAGCATATGAGGCGTTGCTTGATATTGGCGATTGGCTCGTCATTCTGCTTCAAGATGGTTGGTGTTTGAACGGAGAAGGCTGTAAAGTTTACCAACAGTTAAAGCACGTTCACTATCTTTTGCCAGTTTCCTTTGGAATGCATTTCGACCAGCGCGAGCAAAACGGATAATATAATTGTCTTAAGTTAGCAGATCTCTTGCAACAGGCATGATTTGCCTCTCCCGTATTTTCAATTGTTTGACCCAATATCTAACCTTTGTCTATTCGCTTAGTAGTTTTGGGTGTCCAATACATTACAGATTGGATGGTTAAACTCATTTTGCCAAAACTCATCTTAGGTAATATCTTCAATGTACTTAGAGACATTTGGATTAATTGAATAGTTCTATGCTGACGGTTTGTTTACTTTCTAGTTACAAAACATAGTAGTTGATAAGCTTAGTAGATAAGAGGATTTAACGGCGTTGAAGTGAAGATATATTTTTCTACTTTCCATATAGAGGAGAGTATTTCCCCGATGTGGAGCCGTGAATTAGCACTACGATTAAGAGCGAAGGAGACTCTATGAAGACCAGCGTTATCAGTCGTATAACATATGAGCATATACCAGGAAGGCTGATTTTTGAGAGGCGGACTATGTCAATGTTGTACTTGAAAAGAGAGTATATTGTCAGCGTTTCAGATGTTTTTTATGGAAATCGCCCCAGAGAAGGCATGAAGCCACTTGATGTAAGGAGCTAATAATACCACTTTAAGATAAAAAAAACTAACTAACGATCATTATTATACATATAAATTCTGATAAAAACAGCAATTTTTCCTGTTGCCTAGGTGACGGACAACGCCGGAAAATATCGGATCCGGGCAAAACCAGATGTAAATCGTATTACTTGGCAATGACGTAAACCCTACATTCCAATCGATGAATCGATATCATTAAACAACGAAATATTTAACTGTTGATTAAAATTGTTAAAAGTACAAAAAGCATCAAACAATATAAGAAAAATGTCAAAATAAGTGAACAGTTATTCCAACCAACGGAATTTTAAATATAAAAATAAATCAAAATAAAGACAATCAGATAGAGAGAAGAGAGAAGCCAACGACATATTTCTGCCGTCGTTCGACCGATCCCCATATGACACAATAGGTGAGAAACCCTTTCAAGGGAGTCGTGAACTCCCTACATTTTGTGCCTTTATGCCAGGCTCACTCTCGTGGGGAAACAGTCATGTATCATGCAAGCGCTGTTTTTTTTTTTTCAAAATGGCAGAATATATCAACCAGTTTTCACCGACAGTTGTTTGCGAAACTCGGTTGTGTCAAAACGATCTGAAATCCCAGAATTCGAAAGGTCAAACGCAAAAAAAAAAAAAAAAAAAAAATCTGCAAACACTAAACAATGCATGTCTCTCTCTTTCTGTTTCGTTCACTCTCTTTCTCTTTCTTTATTGAAAGAGAGGAGAATTAAATTGTATTGCTTTAGGGAGTTATGATTACATTATCTTGTGCGTGAAACAGAGAAATAGATAAATAGATAGATAGATAGATAGATAAAATAAGAGAGAGAATTAGAGTATGACAGTAGCTCTAGTTTTTTCTAGTTTATTTTGAATACGCATGGCCAGTATTGTATACTTATGTATATTTCCTTATCTATAATATAAATCTCACCTGTCTGTTTAAATGTATGTATGTATGTATGTATGTATGTATGTCTACCTGCCTAAAACTTTTGACAGAGGCGATGGATTTTCACAAGATTGATATTGTTTTGGAGCTCGACTCTTCGGACGAAAAATATCGAAAAATTGGCTAAAAACATTAATTCCTTCGCCTTCAACTGGGCACTTTTCTTTTCGCCGATATTTTCGAAAGTCATCTCCTCTTTTCGATTAACTAGCCTTAATTTCGCCACTTCCGGTTTGGCGATAGAAACAACGGCAAAGACGTCACGTTTCTTTTTCACGCTCTTTTCATCCTTCGCGTTCGAACCTGCTTGCTTACTACCACTTTTTGTGCTCAACACACACCTCCAAACACCCGGGCAACGCCGGGCACCCAGACTCGTACTTAATAAAATATTCTTCATATCTATGATATAATTTCATATCTGTCCTTGTTTCTTAATTTTTATTCTCACACCCTGGACGTAACAGTGTCTAAGTAGTTAACGACAAAGACTGAAATCTGGGTGTGTCGAATTCAAATCCAGTTCGTTCCACAAAAACCAACCGAATTCTAAGCAGCAAAAATATCGAACAAAACCAATGCCAACAACAGAATAATCTGATTCATACGAAATTAATGGCTGAATTCTCACATCCCACACACATATATATATATATATATATATATATATATATATATATATATATATATATATATATATATATATATATGGGATGTGAGAATTCAGCCATTAATAATTAATATATATATAAAGCAGTAGTGTTTGTGTGTGTACAACTCTCCTCCAGCCTACACCACTGGACCGATCATGACCAAACCTGGGATGATGATCCCCCATCTAGGGATGGTGCATATCATTTTTCAAGGTTATGGTCAAAGGTCAAAATAATACACTAAATATCGTTTGCTACCCGAAACTATGTGATTTGCCCAATCCATACATACATAAATAGTATTTTTTAAAAAACCTGACATGGTGATGATCTTCATCTTAGGATGGTGCACACAATTTTCCAAGGTCAAGGGCAAAGGTTAAAGTCATATTTAGTGCGGCTCTTCATAAACTCCCCCACCTAGGGATAGTGCTGTTAGATAATTAACATTGTAAAAAGTTAATTAGTTAATTAGTTATTATCGATCTATATAACCTTGAGCAGGCATACGTGACGAGGAGGTCACGTTAAGGAGACGTGACTTTTAATTGGTTAGCTCACTGGAACTGAAGTCAAGAGGTCGGGAACTTTAGAATCGAAGAGTTGGAGTTTAGTCACGAGAGTGAATAGACGTACTTCAGACCAGGAAGCGAGGCTGTGAGGAATAAGCATGCAGACGAAATTCAGACTCTGTGAAGATCGTTTGAGACAACTGAAATAAATTTATATTTTAAAAATATAGTGTTGTTCTGTGGTTTCACAAAAGAGGGAAGAACAGAGGTCTCAATTGGGAATGATGTTGGTCATTTCATGTTTCATCACGGAGCTCAGCAAGTGAAGATGGGAGAACTCTTGAAGAAAGAAAAGGCATGAGGCATGATTATTCTTCTTATAAATGAACTATAATATATACTCGCGTGATAACTCTCTGATACAACATGATTCAGTTTATAGGTCGATATCATATCCTCTGACTAAACTACATGCATACGATTTATACATTTATAAGGGATTTTATGAGAAAAATATCTCCCACTATACTAAATATAACAGTTTTAATATTTCTCATCCACTATATATAACATATGACACGTTTTATCCCTGCCTATATAACAATGCACACCAACTTGGGATTCGTCAGCATCGTCGAGGCCGCCAACTTCTTTGTGAATGTGAATCAGATCACCCTCCTACACCCTTAGCCATCAACCAATTAAACAATTGTTAACCACTATGATTCTTTGTAACTGTTTAAATTTTTATAGGTAGCAATATAAGTGTCAACTTTGATATAATCTATTTGCTTTAAAGTTTATTGTTGTATTTCAGTCACTTCAGGCGACAGTTAAAATTTTTTACTTACTGCAAGGGTGCCTGCGAAGCGAGTACCAAAGTGCACAGCAAAGTTCCTTGCAAAGTGCGGGTGCCTTTGTTAGTCGTGTAATATTTGCCTAACCTCTTGACCTTACTATCCATATTTCTGTTGCTAATTCGTATCCACTGTACATCGTTTGCTACACGAAACTATGTGATTTGCACATTCCAATCCATTATATATATATATATATATATATATATATACCACACACACATATATATATGCATAAACTTATACTTCTTTTCTGCTTATTAGTTTATTTGTTCACAAACCCCTCTCAAGTTTTTGAATATAGATGCTATAATAATAAAATTTATAAAAATACAGTATATTTCATTGTGATCAAATGAATTACAACACGGAGTCTGCATTCGTACTTGACGTTCGTTTTGACTCAGTTTTATTTTATTTAAATAATTAATTGATAATAATTAACATGATAGAAATTAAGAAATCAAAATTGAAATGTTAGTAAGTGTTTCAAAGCTGGGAGAAAACAATGATCTCTTTAAATGAGGGGTGCTGAGGGTATTTGGCATCCATGAGGAGTTGAATCGACTTTACTCATAGGAGCATTTGACGGGATTGTTAGTTGTGATTCAGAAGATTGGCGAAGTGATATATCCAGCCGATGAGGCGTTTATTAAGATTTGTGTTTGGCTCGCAATTCTGGTTTAACATAATTTCTACTCGAATGGATGTCACAACAACAGCTGATCCACGTCCAGTGTCTTCTGTCGCTTTTCTCTGGAATATATTTCGACCAGCGCGAACAGAATGGTAGCCTCACGGTGTAATTATCTGAAGTTGTCAAATTTGTTGCAGCAGCGACAATCATGCCGGGAAAAACAAGAAAAATAAAATAGGTTTTATAAAAGGTTTTATAAAATAGGTTTCATAAAATGGGGTTTTGAGTATGTTTCATGAACTAGTTTTTATAAAATAGGTTTAAAAAATAGGTTTGGAGTCCTAGTCAAGATTTTTGCACCACTCTGTATATTAAAACCGAGTCTGAAGCTAGTTATTATTATATATTCAGGCTTAGGTCACCCTTATAAATACAGTGAGGATTTAGTAGTGCTTCCTCTCACCAATCGCCTGACTCGAGTTCATGAGTCAAATGAAGATAAATATGTTTACTTCTCGTGTAATTAGATGAATAGCAAAGCTGTGATTAATGAAATTGAAATCTATTAATGTTTGTCTGGACTCGTAAGAAGGAATTGGTGAGGAATTTTAAATTAGGATATCACAAGAGACGCTTTTGCAGGAACCTTCAAGGTAGATATATGAGGAATTTATATCATTACGGTATTGGAAAAGCTAGAGAAATTTAAGGTGTTACTAAAGAGGCCCGTGGAAATTCCCCGGTTGCTATTTTCATCAATCTGTATAACTTAATATTTATATCAAGATTTGTCTTAAAATAAATGTACATTTGTGTTAGTATAAAGAACAGATTATATTTCTTCTTCCACAAAAAAATTATCATTGCCAACAAATATAACGAATCTGTCTTATTATCTGAATATTTGAGATGAGGATTGATAATTCATATTATTTGGATATTTTGCACTACTGTTCTCACGTTCAGTGTTATTTTCACAACGTTTCTACCGACGTAGCCGCCGACCTTCTCGGGCATCTTTCCGTAAGGATCCGTGGCGTAACAAATAAAGTACTTGGCGAAATTCAGTTAAAAGTGATAGTGTTTTGGAGGTTAAAGGTTCAATCTTTAGTGCGGATTACAATTACAAATTGTTTAGGACTTCTGTTCGTTTATATTCGACCGCACGAGAGCATGTTATCCCGTGGATTGAATAAAGGGCCCAATTCGAAATTCCGTGCAGATTCCTGAGTTCGACAGAAAGATTCCAGAGTTTGGCAAGATACCGTTATCATCTTGATGATGGAATAAGTTGGAACATAGTGCTACAATTTCTGTGTTTTTATTTTTATTTTTTCAATGTCTAAAATATGAAGACTAAATTGAGTGAAAACAATTCTTTGTAGATAAAAAATGCAAATCTATAAAATTGAGAATGTGTGTGTATGATGCCACTTCTCAACCTATATACTCAACAGATTTTTGATTTACAGACTTGAAATTTGGTATATAAAGTATTCAGACATATGGAAAACTTTTTTCCGATTTCATCCAGAAAAAGGGCTGCTAAGAGGTCAAACTTGAAAAATTGATACGTGCGCGACCACAAGAATTTTATCTGTTTTTAACTGTTTCACGACTGCGCATGCGCGGTCGTGAAATATGACAGCTTCCTTATGATAAGTATGGGTTGGTTTGTAAGTATTCTTTGAAAGTCATCTACTGCTGGCGAGTAAGTGTCTTCAGGTTTTGGTTTAATCTCAGCTCGAGTATTTTTTTACTTACAAGAAATGACGTGTTTAGAAAAACCATAATACTCGCATGCACATGTCTCAGTTTCTTTCCGCTTTTTTTAAATTTCATTTTTTAAAAAGAACTTAATGTTACGTTTAATATCCACAGGATTTCTGTTTAATAATAAATTAGCCGGCCGCCCAGAATTGTCCAGTTGTTAAATACGCTTAAATATGATATTTTGATTAATGCAGATTTCGTATTTATTATTACATTATACTAGACGCTTGAAAGCCAAATCACAACGTAGTATTAGGAAAATAAACAAATATTTTACTTGTTTGAAATTTATAACATCATGGCAAGGAAGAAGAAAAGAAAAAAAAAGAAACAAAACAACACACCGAAGATGGAGTATATCTCTGAAATATATTTGTTATAAATTTCAAACAAGTAAAATATTTGTTTATTTTTCTAATATTACGTTGTGATTTGGCTTTCAAGCGCACTTGATGGGTATTTTATTTTATTCAAATTAAAACACCGTTTCTATAGGAACTCACACCCTCGACGTCAATCAAATGTTTATCCCAAGGCAAGGGACATAACTGCGCTCCAATCTGTGAGGCAAGATGCAAAGCATTCAGATAAACGTTATTTCCTTATGAAAAATATTCATTTTTTAAAAAATTATTATCTTCTAAATAGAAAGTTCCATTTAACACCAACAAAATGAAATATTAGCTTTAGACCAAGTGTCATAAAAAGTAACCGTAGAATTTTCTGGGAAGCAAACGAACAGAGAAAATCATTTCGTGACAAAATAGTAAGAAAAAACAAAACAAAAAACAAAACAAAACAAAAACAAAAAACAAAAAAAAGCAAAACAAAAACAAAACAACAAAAAACATTACAGATAATGCATCAAATTTGATTAACCGTTTTATAGTTGATGTCTTTTTCATGTATGATAGTCTTAAATGGATAAAATGAATTAAGTCGTGTAATTACGTCTGCTTAATGTTATCATTGTTTTCAATAAAGAGACACTTAATGAAGACTTACGGAAACATTTTCTTCAATATTTCGAAGTTTAATATGAAAAACTGTTTTTAAGAACAACGTATATTCTTAATTAAATTAAATTAATTAAGTAAATATCGTCTGAATAGCCAAATAGGTTGATTAATAAAAGGCTACCAATTTAAAATGTCCGAGATTTTCCAAATGAAATAAGTTGTTCTGAACTTTATTGTAAGAGAAAGTTTTTTTTTATAAAGGTGATTTGGTGAATTTCTGTAGCAGAGAGTAGTGTTGGGACGATTAATCGGAATCAGAATCGGAATCGGAAAAATTGGAATTTTTTTGAGTATCGGAATCGGAAAAATTTCCGATTCCAAAGATCATCCTTTATTAATTTAAAAAAAAAATTGATTTCTCATTGTTGAAACTAGTGATAGATAATCGTTGTTTTTACCTATCAATAAAACTAAAATCTACAGATCATAAAGACAACAACATTATAAGAACGATGTAAATTGATTTTAGTCACATAAAAACAAAATATGAAACTTTGCATGAATTCACTACGTAACCTTTTAAAGAATGCAGTCGATATACAATTTTCCCAAAAAATGCTTAAAAATTAAATACAACATTAAAAAAAAATACTGCCAAACATCATTGGCAATCAAATAAAAAAAGTGTTTATTTATTTTTTATTCATTTATTTTAAGCTTTAAAGAGTTTGTCTGTTTTGTTATATATTGGGGTTTTATCAAGTAGATTTTTTCCAGTGAACCTTTGTCCGAACCTCATCCAGGATTGACAAATTTCTCAAGGTGTGGCTTGAAGTGTGAAAACTCCATTTTCCGAAGAACTGTCTTGAGTTGAATTAGATGTAAACGAATTCCGGAATTAAAAAATTTTCACGTCTTTATGTAAGACATGCTTATTTCTTTTTAGTTTTTAAAAATAAATTTTACATGATAATTTATTTAGTTAATTCTCTTAATCTATTATAATTATAAAACTCAAATTGTCTTGCTTCAGCGTTGAAACCGTCCATCCAATTTACAACTTCTGGTTTGAAAAGTGCGTAAGTAAATAAAAACAATACAATGCAAGCTTTTTTTTAATCGACAATGTTTTAATATGAAAATAAAAACAGTGTCCAGTAAACAGCCCGTAAAAAAATTGTCTGTATGTTTCACGTAGAAGAAACGGAAGTAGAAAAAGAAGTAGGAAGCCACGTTTTTGTTTACGTTTGAACGAGGAATAAAGAATAGTAAAAGTGAAGAATAGTAAAAATATAAAGTAAACGTTAAAGATGATGAAATATACAGACAAGATAAAGGTAAGGTAAAGGCTCCTTCGGTCTTGAGAGGCTATCGATACCCATTGTACCCTGCGCATGAAATTTTTGCTATAAGAGGTGCACAATCTCCAACCACACCTCTCCTGAGTCGACATTGTTAAATACCAATGGCAAATGGAAAGTGTATATATATATATATATATATATATATATATATATATATATATATATATATATATATATACCAATGGCAAATGGAAAGTATATATATATATATATATATATATATATATATACATACTTTCCATTTACCATTGGTATATATATATATATATATATATATATATATGCGTGTGTGTGTAGGTGTATATATATATATATATATATATATACTTTCCATTTACCATTGGTGTATATATATATATATATATATATATATATATATATGCGTGTGTGTGTAGGTGTGTGTGTGTGTGTGTGTGTGTGTGTGTGTGTGTGTGTGTGTTCAGAACGACTGGAAACAATGCTGAGATAAGTGGAAAGCATATACAGCGCCTACAATTCCCAAATGATCACCTATTTCTTACTAACCAGGCTCGACTTAACTTCGGTGATCTGACGATAACCGGTGTGTCAACGTGATTATGCGGTACTAGAAGAAGAAGAAGAAGAAGAAGAAGAAGAAGAAGAAGAAGAAAAAATAGTATCTTATATAGCTGCTTGATTGACGCCATCTAGTTATGGTTATAGCTGTCGAGAAAATACGGGAAACCGACATTTGCGTAATTAATAGCAAAGGCTTAAGTTGCACAGGAAGGGAGACTCACATATCCTACCTTAACCTGTCTTATCTTGGATGGAACCTGCATAAACAGCATCACACTGGCATTTAAAATTATAAGTAATATTACTGTTTTGAATGTAAGCCAAATTATCCTAGCAAAAAGTAGGAAATGCAGGTCTAGTAGTATATTTTAAACACAAGGAAACAGAGCAAAAGCAATTAATAATACATCTAACAATCTGTTTATTTAATTTTTAATGACAATTTATTTTATGGGGATTTGAAATCCACAACCTTTTTGGTTATACAATCATTAATAAGATCTTTTGCATAACTATTATCAATGAAAGTTCGGAATCTAGTCTACTAACTGAACAATCATGAGGGCTTTATGTACAAACGTATAAAGCCGATTTTTCGCGATTGAGTACAAAATAAAACCAGTTCACATACAGGCCAGTAAAATTCGCCTTCCTGTAAATGGTAATGAAAAAGTCACCTTTATGTATATATTCTTGCTTAAGAATATTTTAGGTAAGGCAAGGAGAACATTTTAATAACATAAATCATTTAGTAAAAATTAATTTGGAACAAAACTAAATCCAATACCAGATGGAACGCTTGATTCTTGTTTTAAGAAAGGAGGTGGTGTTTGATCAACACTGTTGGGAAGTCATGAGATAAATTCTGTATTGTCTTTAAGTAACAGAAACAGATTTTCATTGTAAAAATAATATTAAGACTAGCGGGACCTGTGGATATTCCACAGGGGACTCATTCATATTTAATATATTGATGTTGACATTCTATTGATGTTAAAACTACGAAAGTATTTATCTAAGCTAGAACGAACGCCCGGCAAAGTACGCTTAAATATGATATTTTAATTCTTGCAGATTTTTTGAGTTCCTTCAACCATAATCGAAACTCATGAAGAATTCTTGATAAAATTATTTATAAAAAAAATAGATTACTGGAGTGCCATAAATTAATCGAAACCGAAACCAAAAATTATGAATGATTCATGATAAAATTATTTATAAAAAAATAGATGATTTAAGTGCCGCCAGCTATAATCGAAGCCGAAACTAAACCTTATGAAGAATTCTTGGTAAAATTATTTATTACAAGAAATGGAAGTACATAACAATTAAACGACCCGGATGTAAGCGGGACACAGAAAATAACAAACACATTATCGTATTAATATATAGACTAACATAAATTATTGGGAGCGAACTAATGCAGTGATTGGCAGATATTAATTGATTTATAAACAGATGACTTGGGACCAAAAGTTTATTTTTTCATATAGTTGGTATGGTTGAAAAAATTCCAAGATTATATATGTTAAAATAATACAGGTGAGTTATTATTGTATATTTTCTTTGGGATCCTTTCTAGTGCCTGATCAATGTACAGTATTTACGCCGGAATCTTATCGATTTCAAGTAAAGAACAAAAGTTCCGAAAAGTTGAACGTTAAAAAACGACATTATTTTAGCACCAACCTAATATTTGTTTCCCGCTCGCAATTCGAAAGTTATTTGAAAAGCTTGTGTGGTCGAGGTTTACATAATATATAAAAGCAAAATTCATAATCATGTTTTTACGCATATTATCTGCACATTCACTATCCTCAATAAAAACAAATAATTATATTTTGAACCAATCAGAAAACTGAATTTATTTGAAATGGTCTTTCTGAAAGCTACATAAATCCTTTAAAAGCCAGATTTTCCTTGAATAAACTAGTGGGACCCAATTGACACGAATCTACGAATCGGTGTCGCTGGGCACCTCACTGTGGGCACCCATCTCTGCATCATCTCTCCCCACTCATATAAACATTAACGAACACATAGACACACACAGCTCATGGTCCTATTATCGTATGTAAATCTGTATAAACTTTATTCATTGAGATATGTTCAATCTTCTCATTGAAATATCTTATAGATATAAAACAAATGAACTTTGACTCTTATAAACAACTTTCAATGAATTATAATTCATAAAAATGAGCAGAGATGTTTTGAATACGGTTTTCTTGGCCCCTGAAACGCATAGCTCTTGATTAATCGATACAAACTTCTTTTATTGTCTGAACTAATGAAGTTTCTTGTTTTTACAAGAACTCTAAAAATATTCACGAAAATTCAGTTTTCCTATTGCTGTAAGCCTTCCATTTTTAACAAATATGAATTATTTTTTTTTGTGTGTGAATAAATGCCTTTTGAACTAATTATTTTATGTTGTTTACCTTGTAACAATGTGTCTCCCTTTTCTTACATTTGATTATAAAACCTGAAAAATCTTTTAAGTGAAAATATTTCTATCAATCCAGCTCATCCCTAAATACCTCTCCCATAACCAAACACCCTAAAGTAAAACCCCAAAACACACCCCTAAGAAAAAAATGATCGGTCGAAATCCCATAATTGAAAATGGATCTAAATCCGATAATGTTTTTTGGATTTAGGTGAAAAAATTTCCGACCTTTTGTAACTTTATTACTCACCAGTATTATGAACTTATGGAAAGTATTGGTTCATATTTCGATTGATTGAACTAAATATGCACCGGATTTAATATA
>NC_136501.1:66641225-66643725 GCF_053919585.1 Euprymna scolopes
TTTCCCCCACTCTTTATCCGTGCCTAAACCTAAATATAGATTCCATGAGAAAACTTTCTTTCTTAGAACTGCACGCCTATGGAATTGTCATCCGTTTTCCTGCTTTCCAGCTGACTACAATATGGTTGCCTTCAAGTTCAACGTAAACAAAGTTTTGATGAGCCCTTCCATATAAGTTAACACATTTACCGAAATTCCATTACTAACTATTACTTTATTATCCAATTGTCTACTGTAACACTTTAACCCTTATCCTCGAGTGGCCTCTTGGTGATGCCTTTGTAAAAAATCATTGTTGTTGATATTTGAACTACTTAAATAGCCATTATCCAACATTTGTTTAAGCCTTTTGCCGCTTTACAACTGTTTGTGCAAGAAATGCAGCGCCCAAAACTGAATCAACTTCATTTTCTTATATGATGTTAATTTGATATCTAATAAATGAAAATATAATACTTAAGTACACACACATTTACGCATAAAATGTTACATTCTTGTAATAATTTATGTTTCAAAATGAAATAGTCATATATATATATATATATATATATATATATATATATATAAATATATATATATGTTCGCAAAAATCAAGACAGAAACAATAAAGTGAGAGCATCTTATTGTGTATTTTCTTATGCGTTACAATTGTTTCATAAATGTCTGGACAATTTTAAATATATCATTTAAAATATTTTAAACAACTACTCTTCAGACGGTTAAATACACTATTTATACATATATGAATACAATTATAATCTCTATTTCTAGATAACAGGCGGTTAAGCCTATTTACACACCATCTTTATATTTAGTTTTTGTTTATTATTTTTTGAGAACTTTCGTATTTAATAATCATCCATTTTCGTATTTCTACTTTTTAAATGATATTTCAACCAATTACTTATTTTAATATTAAATAATCTTTTTTATGATTTTTTTTAATTTAATAATTATTTTTCTTCACCAATTTATTTATTTAATTGATTTATTTCCAAATACTGATCCACCCCTACAAAATATAGTTTATACTTATATGCTGGATTATTTCTTCCACAATGCACGATGTTTTGTACAAAATTTGTTTACATTCTACGATCTACTGCTTAATTTATGCTAAACATTTTATTTTTTAAGAAAAAACTGTGATTAAAAGTTAATTTATACATTATTAATTAAAATTTATCTTCACCCCATACTGGTTATGCAAGCAATTTAAATTTCAAATTAATCTTTTCAATTCTTTGCATTATCAAGTATTTTAATTTATTAGATTTTCTCTTTCTTATCATTCGTAAAATCTTCACGTCCAAAGGGAGATAACTATATTTAGTCACTTTTACCAATTTATCAATTCATCACAATTCCATGCATTTTAATAGTTATACTTTAGCATTTATAATTCACTTTTTTTTTCAATTTAAAACTTATAATTCTAAGATTATCTTCTTTATAACAATTTCAGTCCAAAATTCTCACTTAATTTTCTTCAACTTTATATTTTGATTAAACTTATTAATCTATCATAATCTTCGCGTTATTGAAACCACCCGGGCGCTATTTTATTATCCATAATTATTATTAAAATTAAAATTACTTCTATTTCGCCTATTAATTATTTTAGTGTCTATATATTATATTGATGATCTTATAATTTGTTTATTTATTGCACTATTTTAAAAATTCTATATTGAATTTACACATTCTATTTCCACGCTAAAAATTTTACCCTTAACATCTTCAGTAAATTTTTCTTTTTTAAAATCTATTTTAATCAGGTTTTAGGCGTGTCAAAAGAAATTTATTTCTTTGAAAACAGCTTTTTATAACATCTAACTTTTTGTTTAAAATTATCTCTTTAGAATTCAATATGTGACATGCTTCAAGTAAACATAGATGATATCTTTTTCATTTACTCAGTCTATAATATCTTTTTCATTTTTACGTAATCCTCAATCACATTATGCAGTTGTGTTCCTCTTCTTATTTTTAATAAATATTTTTGTTCTATTATTATATCTATAATCATCCTCATCCCAATTTTGTTCATTCTTTGGTCCAATTTTAAAAGATGCAAGATGATTTCGGTATCTGTCGTTTAAAACATTCAGTTCTCCTTTATGTATATCTTTGAACTATTATCCACTTCAACTTCACATTTGTATACATTTTCAGTAATCAAGCAATTGTTCTCTAATGGGCATTTGTCAGGTATTTGCAATTACATTTTCTCTCCAGATTTAGTTCACCTGATTCAATCTTATTATTATTCACTACAAAATTGAAAATTTGAGAATGAAATTTTAACTGTGTTCTTATTAATTATTTTAATTAATCTATATTCTGGGAGGTAGTTCTCATGAATTAGTTTGTAAAACTATTTAGAAATATTATTTCGTTGAAAAGAAGGATTAAACCGGATTTTTTTGGTGTTTATTTTCTCTTATAGTGTTATTACTATTATATGCTTCTTTATTTAAATTTCATTATTATTATTATT
>NC_136501.1:66646225-66688725 GCF_053919585.1 Euprymna scolopes
TCCATTACATGATCTCACTGAAAACGCCCACCCCCTCCTCTGCGCAATTTCTAACCGGATCTTTTTTCTTTTCAAACGTCTTCTAGTTTTCTTCAGACTTCCCAGGAAGTCGTGCCGTCGTCGTTAGCACCGTTGAATTCCATTTTCAAGATTTACGATGCCATTTGTCTCGAAAGTAAGAAGTTTCCAGCCAGGATTATATTTTTTGTAATGCGTCCTCGCATTTATATAAAGGGCTTCGTCGCTAGGTCGTCATACTTTAGTTTTGAATAACATTTCTATCGGTGAACACGCACATTCAATTAATCGATCTTAATGTAGATACATCCGATCATCATCTTTCTAAAATGCTTTGTCCGTTGTTTGGTCTGTCGCTTAGTTTGAAAATAAGTTCAGGGAATTCTGCCATTTTTCAAGAGAAATAATTATCATGGATATGTATGCGTGATAATATCTTAAAGTAAAACCTGGCCCAATCATGTTTACTACCTGTTTTCGCCAGATCACCAAATTTAAGCAACGTTGAGCCTGGTCAGTACCAGATGGGTAACCATTTGGGAAGGCTAGGCGCTGTATGTACCTTCTGGGAAGGTTGGGCGTGGGGCCAGCACCCCCTAAAAAACCCTCGCTACAAAAGCATCTATAAAGTTGTACATGGCCTATGCTCTTCTAGGGGCTCAAGGCTATAGGGAAAATCTGGCCAGTGAGTGTTAAAGACGGTGAATGTTATACACGTAGAAAAGATACGAAAATTATACAATGTATTTAAAACGTGAATCATTAAGATGCCTTTAGATTTGATGAACTCAGGGCAGTATACAGAGTACACAAGAGCAGACTTCGTTGATTTAGTCACATTGAAAAGAATGGATATGTGCTATTCGGTTTATAAATGTAAACACATTAGGTGGCAGGGTCACATGACGATGAAAGGCAAAGGAAAGCACGAGATGAACGGATACAAATAGATTTGAGAGGAAAAGAAATAGTTAGACAAAGGCAGGTTAGTTTGTGAGTCATTAAAGCTGTTCAACACATGTGACCATGAAAAACAGAATTAAATTATTATTTCAATAGTAGTCTCAACATTCGGATGTTTTTAGTTAGATTTTTTTCCCTTGAACATCAGGTAAATTCCTTTGACTTAAGACATTCAAACTCTAGTAACACTATCGCCGTTCCTAACAGGCATGCCTTTTGCAAAATTGAAAAAGAAATTGTCTTGTCAATCGTATTATATCATTTATGGTGGATTTTTGTTATGGTCACAAGCGTTTCATTTACAATACGAATCACCTTGACTTTCTTACAGTTCGAGTTGTTGACATTATTATTATTATTATTATTATTATTATTATTATTATTATTATTATTATTATTATTATTATTATTATTACTATTATTATTATTACTATTATTATTATTACTATTATTATTATTACTATTATTATTACTATTATTATTATTTTTACTATTATTATTACTATTATTATTACTATTATTATTACTATTATTTTTATTACTATTATTATTACTATTATTATTACTACTATTATTATTATTACTATTATTATTGTTACTATTATTATTATTATTATTACTATTATTACTATTATTATTATTACTATTATTATTACTATTATTATTATAATTATTATTATTATTATTACTATTATTATTACAATTATTATTATTACTATTATGATTATTACTATTATTATTATTACTATTATGATTATTACTATTATTATTTATATTTTTTCATAGCAATCTCAACTTTCTGACGTTTTTATTTATTTATTTTTCCGTTTTGATTTAGACATTCAAGCTATACCTTAACACTTTCGCTGTTCCCAACAGGCAAGCCTTTTGTAAAATTGGAAAATAAATTGTCTTGTCAATCTGATTTAGTCATCTATGGTGACTTTTTGTTATGGTCTCAAGTGTTTCAATCACAGTGGGAATCACCTTGACTTCTTTACATTTCGAGAGTTTAACTGATTCCCATTTCAGATTTATTTTCTTGTTCTTTCTCTTGCACTCTGGTATCGAAAGGTCTACATCAATGATTGAGCGAGTTCTCTTGTTTTTATTTAGTAAAATTATATAAGGTCTCGAGTGTTCAAGGACCTTATCAGTCTGTATGTGCATATCACGAAGAAGTTTTACATTGCCGTTTTCTTGAACCACTTCTGGTTTATGCTCATACCACTTCTCATCGTGGTCTAATCCGTACAGTTTGCATATATTCTAGAGTAGGACCTGGGCGACTGGTCCTGGTCGTGTCTCCATTTTTTATATTAGTGTTGAGCTAGCATAGGACATTTTGATACAATATGCGCTAATGTTTTTTCCCTTTCATTACACATTTTGCACATCGGTGATTCTGCAGTTTTGGTGATGCAGTGTTGATGGACCTAGTGCGAGTGGCTTTTTCCTGGGCTGCCATTGATGTGTTCACAGTAGATCTTTTAAAATCTCTTCTGACCAACCAATTCCAGCTGTCGTTATCTCTAAATTCAGTATTCTTAAAGAATACACTGTGTTGTTTCTTTCCAAATATTTTTCGCCTCTGTCTTGTAATCTCTTCTTCTTCTTCTTCTTCTTCTTCTTCTTCTTCTTCTTCTTCTTCTAGTTATTATTATTATTATTATTATTATTATTATTATTATTATAACAAACACATTATCATTATGAATATTTTCATCATGATTATTATTATCATTATTATTATCATTATTATTGTAATTATTGTCATCATTTTTCTAATTATTATTATCATTATTATTATCATTATTATAATTATAATTATTATTATTATTATTATATTATTATTATTATTATTATTATTATTATTATAATCATCATTATTATCATTATTCTAATGATTATCATTATTGTACATAATATTATCGTTATTATTATCATTATTATTACTATTATTATCATAATTATTATCATCATTATCATTCTTATTATTATCATTATTCTTCTAATTATCATTAGTATTATGATTATCATTATTATTTTTATCATTATTATCATTGTTATTGTCATTATTATTAAAGAATAGATAAGAGAGCCCGGATTAGTAGATGAGGTAGGATAGTCACTATGAGGAGGAATTTCAAGGAAAAAATAAGAAAGTATTTGAATTGAAAAGAATAAAAACATGTACAAAGGTGGGTTGGTTTGAAAGTCGATTTCTAAACACTAAATAACACATGCAAAATGATATGAAAATGGTACGATTGATGTGTAAAACATACGTTTAGATCCGTTGGCCTTAGATGAAGACATAATCCTCTACAGTATAGGGTGATACATTTTGAACAGGAGACTTTGTTAGTTTTGTCGCACTAAAACTATAGATGAAAGTGCTTGGGTTATTAGCTGTAGAACAATTGAGGTAGTAGTGTAAGTTACCAGATGAAGGCTAACAAAAATATTGTTGGAAGTTAAATGAATTTAAAAGAACAATTAATACATGTATTTATAAACGCTTATGAGCAATTCTATCATGGTCACTAGAAAAGCGGGAAATTTGTCAAACAACGATTTATTTTTACAAAGAATAATTTTTACAAAGTTTTTAAAAGACAAATGTTATATTATACTCATAGATACTCAAAATGTCGCCCGTGCATTTCATAGTAGCGTCTTAACATAGAAAACCAACAAAAGAATCAATCAAAAAAATAATAATCACGCATTTTATTCATGATCTAAGCTGACCTTCAAATTTCCCGCTTTTCTAGCGACCACCCTGTATTATGTTTTTGCTCATTATTTTCCACTCATTAACATCATGGACAAAAGGAACGTTTCTGCTTCGTCATTTTTCTCCAATAATTTGTCTCTTACTTTTTTATTTTGACCTTTAATCCATTTGTCTTCTTCCATGTTTCTATCCGCTACATAACAAACCTAGTAAGATAATAGTTAGTTTGTAAGAATTTGTAAAAGCCTTCCAGCATATGCCAGAATGTAAAATAGACGTTAAACTGAATATGATGATCGTGTGATGTCACAATTATTTTGGATATACCGTTTGCATATGTGCCATGCTTAAGATTGTAATTTCATTGCAGATAGAATTAACATATCTTATGAATATTCGTTCTTGTTTACTGTAAGTCAAAGAGAGTGGAAGACGTCAAAGACGAAAATACCTTTCTAAATAGGAAACTAACAGGAATATTCTGGCTATTAAGTTGTGGCAGTTTTGCAGTATTCTGGCGCCCACATCCAATAAATTATTGAACTTAACAATAGTGCATCATTATTTAGAACACCCCTTCTTTTTTTCTACCTTAGAAACCTTCATCAAATCAATTTAAACTATTTATATATATATATATATATATATATATATATATATATATATATATATATAAATAAATTTGGAATTGAATTCCAAAAATTAAGTAAAAATCCGACAAATTTATTATTCACTAGATTACAAAAAATTACAGTTTTTTCTTTATCCATTGATTATCAATAAATGGCTCGCGTTTGGAAATGTTTATTTTAGCAAATTAATATTTATAGGGAGTCATAAATGTTGCTACTTAGCACATAGATAAAAACAAAAATGTTTGCATGAAAAGCTTAAAAGACTTCAACAAAAGGATATTCCATGGTGTTGTTACTTTCAGTGAAGAAAAATGGAGGCACAATTGTATGTGTGTGTTTGTGTGTGTGTGTGCTTGTGTGCGTATGTGTTTACCCAAAAGGATAAGGCAGAAAGTTCAACGCGAATGAGATTGGGTTATGTTTGTGTTATATTTTCTTTTAGCCATTATAAACAATTATGTAAAAATAAAAATAAAAGTAAATCATGAGTTGTCTACCCCTAATATCACTACTATCTGAAGAATGCAAGAAGTATCATCATATTATGAAGAAATGTATTAAAAAAATAAGGGAAGGTAATCCAAATGGATTTTTTTGAATGTTCAAATGTATGCATATGAAGTAATCCACAAAACACAAAAAGGTAAAATCCATTGCAGATTGTAATATTTCCACAAACGTACTCTACGAAGAATTTTTCTGAGAAAGTTTGTTAGATAAAGTTTACTGAAAAATTACTGATGTAATTAATATATTTGGAATTCATATATTAAATAGAACTAAAATATTAAAAGTAAAACAGAAGAGGCCACTACGAAAGAGAAAGAACTCCGTAGATTCGCATGAAATATTAAAATATAGGTAAAATATAAAACTTTTCAGTCAGTATAAAATCTACAGAGTAAACTTTTATATAAGCAATATCTGAAGAGATCTCTAGTTACTTGTGTTGCATAGGCGACATTTATATTTAAGATGACGGGTATATATATATGATGGTGATGAGGGAGAGAAGAGATAGAAGACATTTATAATATTTTACAGTTCTATGGATGTTTCTTCTTACATATATTAGAGAGGAGGGAGGGGTGATCAGCTCTTTTAACACAGGAGGGGACTGTCATTACTTATGATAGAGAGGGGGACACATTACTTAGATGGGTTATACAAAGTTCATTAATAACGATGCGTGAGAACAAAGTTCATATAAGATGATTACACATTACCTTTAATTTGCGGAATGGCGACACGAAGACGGCAGTTACAAAAATATGATGATGTTCTTTTATTCCATTTGACCGGTCGAAATGATGATGCCATCCAGGAATTCGAAGTTGTTTCAACATGTTTAAAACTTTCTCTCTTCGCTTTTAAAGGGACCCTCCTCTGATTATGTCAGCTTTTCCGGCTGACTTTGCTGACTTCGATCCGGACTCGACTCCGATCTTCGTCTCTCTCTCTCTAACTGATCCTCGACTTTAACTCATATATTGAGAACTCATTTCTGCCATGACGTCATACGTGTGTCTGTAAACGTGATCGACCCACATGGCCTAAACATACGGAGTTCGGCACATGATTCCAAACCATTTCTGCAGACAAAGAATTCTCACTAACCTATTTTTCGACCTAACTTATTTTTTAATATGCTTTTTATTGCTCGTTCTGCTCTAGCTGACCTTATTTTAATTCAGTTTTCATAAAAAGAATTGAACAATTAAATTCCTTTTTTGCAACAAACATATCTAAACTATTTTATGTGAAACGGAACAATGCGAAATTCCATCTCTAAACCTTGCTTAAAAGTTCAAATCTCGGTCTATCCTAATCTCATTTCCACTTATCTAATGTTTTTTTACTTACAAGAAAAAGGGGGACCTTTTCTTGTAACATCCCTCTCCTTCTCATTTTCAAAAAATGTACGCATTTTTAAATTCTAGTACATTTCTATGCAACAAGGCTAAGAAAAATAATTCCTTTAATCAGCCCTTTCCAACTGACGTCATAATTTTCTTTTCTTTTTAGATAAGAATCTCTCTGATCTTCCTGGCATTTACTTTTTGAGTGTAGGGTATACCTCCCCCGATCAACATTAGCTGCCTCATCTAGCTACCCTTATGCCTCATCCACCCACCCTTATGCCTCATCCAGCTACCCTTATGCCTCATCCAGCTACCCTTATGCCGAAAACCCGAGGTCTCATTTTACCTCTCTCGAAATCGACGACTTCTTTTGTCCCAAAGTGTCCTGATCGTTTCTTTCGCCTGGTTGTTCTACTAATTATGGCTTTGTTTAATTTTGTAACTATCTTATTTTTTTCGGACATACTCAAAGCTCATTTACTTAAATCTTTGTGTTTGGCTTCCAATTACTAAGATATACGTTTTCATCACATTGATTCGCTCGGGTTTCCTTGCTTGGACCCTTGGAACTTGATAAAGACTTAGAAAATATCACCCTTAACTAAATAACCTCCATCCCTTGCACCACAATTCCTATTCCGGTCGTAAAATACGCTAAAGTATATATATATATAGTGATCGCCAAATTTATGGAGTGTTTTTGATTTTCGTTACAGAGTCAGTCTTTAAAAATCGACCTAAAGTCAGGTAATTATCTAATCAATATGAAAATTTCACCGATTAATAAGTAAAGAATGGACTTTATATGCGTGTAACTTTTTTTTCACATTCGTTCTATGAATATATTTTTGGGGACTTCATACCCCCCTTCTTCATCATTTGTCCTTTGTTGGACCCCATAAAGTCCAAGCGATCTGTTAAGCACACACTCATTTTGGGGAAGGAGGGTGAATGAGTGTAGAAAAAAATCACAGGGTGCCTTAGATATCAAAGATTGAAATCCGAAATTTGAATTTGTTTAATCTTTTTATCTTTTGCGTTTTGAAGTGTGAGATTCATTGAATAAGTTATTAATAATTACTATCTTTCAGATGAAGGTAACTCATTTTTTTTACGAAAACGCTAAAATATAATTTAATTTTATAATGTGTAAACTGTCCATGTACCAGTACATAAATAATGCTTTAAAGAATCGATAGAAAAAAAAAAACTGTGACAACTATAGCTATTAATTATATCTGCAAGTGTCGTTTTACGTGAGATTTTTTTCAAGATACGGTAGCCCGTTACATTTTACAAAAAGTTGTTACCTCACGTTTTGAAAATTAACTATAACTATGAAGACATGGATTTCCGTAGATGATGGTTGTGACATCCCAATAAGTTGCATTCCCCCAAGTTGCATTTGAAGGACTACCAAATGAAAGTCTTTTTCAACTTGATTTATGAAATAAAGAATTGGGGGAAACGATCTAGTTTTTGGAAAAATAGTATGACTAAAAGTGATATCAAAACTGAGAAATATAATTTTGCCAAACATTTATGTTTGCTGTAAAATAGAAAAAAAAACAGTTTTTCTTTACTTTTAACAAGTATTAGAAAAATTAAAGCTTGGTTGATCAATTATTATGAAAAAATTATAAAGCTAAAAATAACATATTTTACCATAAATGGCGTTTATAATAATATTTTAATTCAATTATTTAAAAATGTATTTGTCTGTCTAGTTACATTAAAAGTAATAAAAATGCTTAAATAAATATGTGCTCGAGGATGAATTTGGAGATATGCCAAGAAGATGTGTCAAAGTTTTTCAAAAGACTGATTACACAGAATGAAACCTGAGCCGATCACTATGATCCAGAGACCAAAACCCAGTCAATGCAGTGGAAGCACTTGGACTCACCACCTCCAAAGAAGGCAATGGTGCGGCCCTCCGCTGGCAAGGTCATGCTCACAGTCTTCTGGGACAAGGACAGATTTCCTGACAAAGGGTATCACAATTACAGGAACCTATTATTCTTCACTTTTGAAGAAATTAAAGGAAGCTAACAAAATCAAGAGGCGGGGCAAGATCAGCAAAGGTACCCTTCTCCTGCAGGGCAACGCTCCGGTCCACAACTCGCATGGTGCCAGATCAGAAGCACGGGCGTGTGGTTATGAGATCCTACTCCATCCTCCTACTCTCCTGACCTTGCATCATCTGACTTTCCCCTCTTCCCAGCCATGAAGTTGTTTTTGAAAGGAAAGCGTTTCCCAGATGATGCAACCTTGATTTCTGAAGTCACGTCGTGGTTGAAAGACCAAGCTAGGGTGTTCTACAAAAACGGTCTCCAGAGCTGCATCAAATGATGGGAGAAATGAGCGGTTCCTATGTAGAGATAGAGTAATAACTGCGCCAAGTTTCGTTGATCTACTGCTATGGGAAGTAGGTCAGGGGCACGCCCTCGTAAGGTAATCATATTATAATAATTTTGCATATTCTTACAGCCAATCATAGTAAATTTTATTTAAACGTAAAAAAGTTGGTTTAATTGATTCGAAAACCTTTAAGAAATATTTATGTTTTATCTACATTCTGCGACGACAGGGTTAAACTCGTTCTTTTTAAATTTAGAACTTAAAACTCTATTAAAATTATAGAAAAGTATTATATTATTCGGCTTTTAACATGATTAACTTCAGGTTTTATTTTCCTGATGAAACCAAAGGTGGTTCAGAAATAATGGATTTTCATAGATTTTAGTAAGCTTTAGAAAAAGCATTTTGCAATCGATTGGTGGTTACTATATATATATATATATATATATATATATATATATATATATATATATATATATATATATATATATATATATATATGAGAAAAACGGAGGTGGAAAGATATAAGAACTCAATGACGTTTCGGTCGTTTAGTGCATGATGTTTTTAAGAGTAATATATATGTATATATATATTATATATATATATATATATATATATATATATATATATATATATACAGCGGAACAGCACTGTATGTGGATGACTATAATGCTCCTTATCTTGAGTTAAGCATATTGGGAAGTGATACACGATATACCATTAGCGTATTAATCGATGCTCTTTGTGTGAACAAAGCTAGCTTAGGTATTCGGACGATGTCAAAACATCATTATTTCACTACCCGCACAGCAGCTGCCTATTAGCGCAATGGCTCGAAGCCTTAACTGCCATACAGGCGGTCGGGTTTCGAGCCTGGCTTGAGGTAGTTGTCTGTCTAGCCTCACTGATGAGCTGTGATACAGCGAAACAGTACTGTATGTGGATGACTATATATATATATATATATATATATATATATATATATATATATACGGCATAATCGCGTTGACACACCGGTTCTCGTCAGATCACCGAAGCGAAGCAACGTTGAGCCTGATTAGTACCAGATGGGCGACCATTTGGGAATTCTAGACGCTTTTTTCGGCATTTATGTCCAGTCGTCTTGTACACACACTTCACTTGCTACTGGTACTTGAACAATGCCGACTCAAGAGAGGTGTGGTTGGAAATTGCGCACCTACTGGTACAAAAAAGTTCACGCGCAGTCACCCCTTCGTGGGTATCCATAGTCTGTTAAAGACTGAAAGAGCCTGTTTATATATATATATATATATATATATATATATATATATATATATATATATATATATATATATATATATATATATATATATCCCAAACCTCTGGCCTAGATGGAGTGGAGACAAAAATTTGTTGCCATGGTTTAAAATCATCTGAAAGGGGAGACTTGACTAAAAATATTTCTCATATGTTATATCCCCTCCTCTTTTGGAAATAGGGTAGGATTATGAATATCTCCAGTATCAAATATCCCTTATACACTGTGAAATTTACTTTATATATGAAAACCAAAGAGGGGAGATATAACATATGAGAAATATTAGGAATCAAATTTCCCCTTGCAGTTATTTCAGATCATTTGAAATTAAAGCAGCAAGTTTTTGTCCCCGCCCCTTCATCAAGACTATGGGTTTTGGGGAAATATATTTTGTAATTCATATGCAAAACTAGGAAAACAAATGATTGAAACATTTAATGGCTGCAAAAGTGCCAAAATATGCTCTGGATGATCTCCTTAATCTGCGATCCAAATCGATAATATCAAATAGCTTTCCAACTAGCTTTTATTAGTTTAATTCTGATCAATAGTTACTGAGATTAGGAACTTATAAAATTGCTAAGAAAGGTGGTTTATCCATCTATCCTCTCTCTCTCTTTATATATATATATATATATATATATATATATATATATATATATATATAATTATTTTTTTTTTACTATAATAATTATTAAATACCTACAGGCACTAGTGTTTCATCCTTTCGGGAATCTTCAGTGCAGGGTGTCACGATTAATACCAGTCGAACGATTCGAACCCCGCATCACGAGACACTTCTGGCTCGGTTTAGCGAAGACCTAATCAATTCGGCTACCATTAAGCGCGCGAAATAACGTCGAATTTAAACATTTTATTTTTTAAATGTTCATTTACGTCAGTCAGAGAGTGATCTAATCGTTATACGATGATCTATGCATAAGAGCTAAGTTGACCGATTTTTCATTCAACTGAAAGTGCTCAACGATACTTCTTGACACCGCACAATTTGCCCAGTCCAAAATAAATGTCTAACAAAAAGTGTAGTTTATCAAGCAACAATATTTGCGAAAGAAAACCCGAATAACAAGAAATATTACATAGGCATGACTCCCTTAGATTTTAAAACCCGATGCTATGACCACAAAAGTACCTTCAAAAATAAAAAACACCGTATAAAAACAACACTAGCGAATAAATACTGGGAACTCAAAGAAAGCGGACATTCGTCGGTAGTCGAATGGAAAATAATGAGACAAGCTACCACGTGCAGACATTTAGACGACCCATGTAAATTATGCCTCCATGAAAAATTTGCTATCCTGTACTTTAAAGAACCGCAAAATCTATTAAACTGTAGACGAGAAATAGCAAACAACTGTGTTCACAAAATAAAACTTACTCTAGGATAGCGATACAAAATAGCTTTAAAACTAACAATAACAATAGAAAACAAACAAATAAATAAATTAAATAAACATGAATATACATAAACGATCACACATATATGTATATATATATATATGTATATATGTGTGCATATATGTATATATGTGTGCATGTGTGTATATATATAAAAAAGAGGGAAAAGATCTACCTTAAACCACTAACCTAGTTCTAAAACAGATCCTTTGTTCGATAAAATGCATGCCCATTGGCTGATAGGAGGGGGCGCGGTGGATACTAGAAAGCTGATTGGCTAACTAGAAATCCTCAACATATATAAAAACAAGAAGCAACCACAAAATTCGCGCATAAGCCTGACGAATCCTACCGTGGATGAAACGCAGAATATTCAGTGTAGCTTAATCGCCATATATATTTTATAAATTACTATATATATATATATATATATATATATATATATATATAGTGGGTTTCAATCCTGGCTTGAGGTAGTTGCCTGTGTAGCCGCTCTGATGAGCTGTGAAACCGTACTGTATGGGGATGTCTATATATATATATATATATATATATATATATATATATATATGTGTGTGTGTGTGTGTGTGTGTGTGTGTGTGTGTGTGCGCGCGTGTGTGTATGTATGTATGTGTGTGTGTGTGTGTGTGTGTGTGTGTGTGTAACGTTTTAATAAAAAGACTGGACTTCTCCATGATCTGATTTTCTTTCTGTAAGCTTTAATTTACTTGGGATTCTATAATTCTATTTTCCCGTTCCTTATGGATTACCAATGGATTTTTAATAGACTCATTTTCGATTTCTCCTGTTCTTGATTTTACCTTCCTATTCCTTGGAATTTTACCATATCCTATTTCTCCTTTTTCCCCGTTTCCGGCATTCTTAAACTCTGTAAACTGTAAATAATTGTTTAACATCTATTTTGATGCAAGTATGATTAATTTCATATTTGTAGTTTCTTTTCATGTAATAAACTGAAAAAATTCTTGAATATTTTGCAAACCCGTTTCCTGTGATGAGAAGGATTGCATTTTTCGAAACTCAGCGAAATAAGGTCGTTCTTGTTTATTTGTACTCATTGTTGGATAATTAAAATGTTGTATACCTTCCTTATAATTTTATATTGTTTTTTTTTTTTGAAAAGTTGAATAAGTTTTCAATAATAAGATTTTTCTATTATATTTTATCTCTATCTCTTTTTAAGATTTATTGAGCTTTTACATCTGGTTTGGTTGGTTGGTTGTTTTTATTTTACGGCATATCAACCCTTTTCGGGTTATTTAATGCCGAATCCAAAGATTTTGAAAAAAAATTTAATAGAATATATTTGTTGCTTTCAAGTCGGTTTCTATTTAACCCATAGTTGGGACCCTAACAGGTACTACCACTCGGGGTCAGAGTGAACCTGGGAGCAATGGCAATTAAAGGGTGGCTCCACACTCCCCAAAGCCCGCAAGCTAGGGCCCCACCACTGGATATAGTTTAAAGTCATATCCAGGACCTACATCTGGTTTGGATCATTATATAAGTATTTCTATAATATTTATGGTCATTTTGAGTTTTCATTTTTCTATTTGTAAACTGAGTATTACCTTTTCTGTCCAATTGAAGCTCATTCCTTGTGTAACGTTATCATCCTCTCCAAATATGTTGTATAATATTGACAAGGAATACATACAACTCCCTGCAAAAATATTCCTATCCTTTCTAAACAGGAATATATTTTTAAATTTGTTCAAGCCCTTAATACCTTCCTAAAAATATGAAATGGAAGTCTGACTCTCATGATTTGAACGCAATTAACAATTATAAATCTTCTGATTCTCAATCCCATATACTGAATAATGATCTTCCTATTATTATTATTATTATTATTATTATTATTATTATTATTATTATTATTATTATTATTATTATTATTATTATTACGTCAAACAAAAGAAGATTGAAAGGATAACAACTAATTTCTATGGACTAAAACCACAGCCCACCCTACACGCAAACCTCACCTAGATGAGTAAAAAACTCTATGCTAAATTTAGTTAAGGAAATCAAAATTAAAGAACAAAAGTACCATTCAAATCCAATTACTAGAAAAATTAACAACTTTTCTGCAAAATTAAATAAAAAATAAATATTCATTCGTCCCTGCTAATAAAACAAAAAATGATTATAGACTGGAGTACGAACACAGAAAAACTCATTTATAAAGAGCTCCATAAATCTTATAAAATAGTTTCTCAAAACACTCTGGATTCTATAAACTTAGAGGCTAAGATATTATTGACCTCTATGAATATCCATAATGCCACCGAAATACTGTTAAAAGTCACACCTAGATTAACCCTTAAAGACCATAAAAATAATTTTTACGATAACCCTGAAAGACCATAAACTAATTTGTACAACCCATCTATTAAAATTCTCTACTCTATACTCACCCTGGCGGTACATCTGCGTATATGTATATTTCTGTTTTTATACTTAATATGTGATTGTATGCATGTGTATATATGTGTGCGTAAGTATGCATATATATGTGTATATATGTGCATGTATAAATATGCCTCTATGTCTATGTATAATTACATGTGTGTGTTCCTATTGGTTGTGAGTCTCTATAGTCTCAATTTTTATATTATTTCACATTATTTAATTTTTATATATGTGTGTATATGCATTTATACATTTGTATATGTGCATATATGGAATAGACAATTGCAATTATATATTAAATTATTTAACCACCACTTCCCTCCCATTTTTACTTCATTCCAAATTTAAAATAAATAAACCTGAATTATCGTCTCTACACAATTATCAGATTGACTTCAAATAATCTATATTTGTCTGTTCTAAAATATATTTATATAGATGATTCTTTATCTGTCCCTTCCTCTTTCTTACTCTTATTTTCACTCAACTATGTCTATCTTTCTTTCTCCCCTCTTTTTCGGCTTCTTACTATTCTTTCCTCCTCTTCTCTGTTCTTCTCTCTCTTTTTCATTTTTCCTCTCTTTTTCTTACCACCCTCTTTTTCAATTTCAATTTCAATCTTTTATTGTTATCTTTTGAATTTTCACTTCAACAATTCTATTTGCTCTATCCGTTACATTTTTAAAAAAGATGTTTTAAAAAAACTGAAACTTTACTTCTCCATAATCTGATGTTTTTTTTCTGTAAGCTTTAATTTACCCTGGATATCTATAATTCTATTTTCCCGATCCCTATGGATTACCAATGGATTTTCAATGGACTAATTTTGTATTAATCGCGTTGTGAATTTAACCTATTTATTCATTGAATTTTCCCATATCCTTGTTCTCCCATTTTTCCCGTTTCCCGCTTTCTTAATCCTATTGAATCTCTATAAACTATCTCTAACTGTTTGATAACTTTTTTGATGCAAGTTAATTTCATATTTGTAGTTTCTTTTAATATATTAACCTGCAAAATTTATTGGATATTTTGCAAACCTCATTCCTCTGATTGAGAACAATTCCATTTTTAGAAACTGAGCGAAATTAGTTTTTCTGTTTTATTTGCACCCTTTCAGGATAATTACAATTTTGTATAGCTTCCTTACAGGTTTATAATTATTTTTGTTTTTGAAAATTTGAATAAAGTTTCAATAATAAGATTTTTCTATTATATATATATATATATATATATATATATATATATATATATATATATATAAACTACTTAATTTACTCACATAAAATTAATATAGGAAAGTATAGATTTATGCGCAAACTTTAAGTATTTACTTCAAAAGTGCTCAATACGTAGGTAGAACTAATTAGTAAGTTATAAAATGTATATTCCGCGTTTCAACCACTCTATGATTTTTCAGGCTGAAGAATCCTAGAGTGGATGAAACGCAGAATATTCAGCGTAGCTTAATCGCCATGTACATTTTATAACTTACTATATATATATATATATATATATATATATATATATATATATATATATATATATATATGTGTGTGTGTGTGTGTGTGTGTGTGTGTGTGCGCGCGCGCATGTGCGTGTATTATATAAAAAGAACTGTGTGTGGTATGTTAGTTCATTTCACTGGACCGATTTTTATGAAATTTTGCACGAAGGTAATTTATGTTTCTGACAGTGTTCTAAGATAGGTTTCGTATCGAACTGTTTAAATAAGATTATCGAAAATCAAAACAATTCGATGAAAGAATCGAACAATCGATTTTGACCGAAGTTAACAGTTTACATTGTCTTACATCAAAGGCTAGACAAATAAAATCAACAGTAGGGTCTTTGATATGACAGAGGCGCGTTTGAAACGAATGTTTTTATTTAAAGCACAATTGTTTCATGATACTTGGCCTTTCATTTTAAACTTTAATTCATGCCATTTAAAAATAATTTTATAAAATCAATAATAAGTTCTCTTTTATGCAGTGTAAACTACAATGTATTGTGAACTAAGTAACTGCTGACAGGCATGCACCACATTTTTGTCTCTAATTTTCGTATTTATTTCCTTTTTTTACTTTCTCTTTATTTTCCTTTCTTTCGTTTAACCATTGATTGTTTCATTTTATTCTCTCTGTCTGTCTCTCTTTCTCACTCTCTCTCTTTCTTGATACACTGGAAACTACGTTGCTTTGCTCTCTTTCTCATTCTCTCTCTTTCTATCTACTTGATACACTGGAAACTACTTTGCTTTGCACACAAAACACTGTTTCTTCTTCTATTCAACATTTGGTCATTCTTTTCGACCTAAAACTTCCCGACCCACCCATCCACGTGCTGAGCAAATAAGCACACTTCTTTATTCCGTCAATGTTCTATTCTAATTCCTTGAATCAAATGACTAATCGATCGACTGACCTATTGACCAATTGCAAAGAGTTGAACCGTCCATTGGCCTTTCTCAAAGTCGATATCCGATGCAAACTTTCAAACACCTTTCGAGTAGCTAACAAATCTGCTATTTAACAGACGTGATTTATTCTATTTCCGATTAAGCCAAAAGAAGATAAACAATGAGAAAATGGAAAAGAAAGGTTTAGAGGGAGGGGGTAGAAAAGAGAGAGAGGTTGGTGTACAGAAGTAAAAAGTAAGAGAGAGAGAGGGAGAGAGAGAGAAAGAGGGGGAGGGAGGAAGAGTGAAAGAAAGAGAGGGGAAGGCGAGGAGAAAGAAACAAAGTGTTGTCCTTCCGATCATGACCGTTGATTGATCAGATTTTACTTGAGAGATCGTTGGTGCACAGCATCGTAAGAGAATGTAAAGTCTAGTTCAAAATTTCATTTGTATCAATCAATACCTATTTATTGATCTCTGTCTTCTATTTCTTTTTCTTTTACTCTTATTCCTATCATATATATATATATATATATATATATATATATATATATATATATGCCTGCTCGATTACTTAAATCTTGTCTTTGACGATCAGGCGATTCCATTCTTTAAAAAAGGATGAGAGATGAATTTATACATGCATATATAAAAGGGTGTCCAAAAAATCACTGAAGGATTAAAAATCTTTGTCATTTTACCATTAATGATTTTTTTTTCTCTATTTTAGATATTTTACATATACTATTATTTACCAAAACAAGGGGTCAATTGTTTTGCTAATATTTTAACGTAAGAGTTAGCCCATGTCACAACACAATTCGAAACATTGTGCGCCGATCTGAAGACTAAGGAGCTGTACTTAATCTTCTGCGAGTTGGCAGACCTCGAAATGTCATCACAAATGAAAATAGGAAAAGAGTGCGAGAGAGCGTTGAGCAGCATCTTGAAACGACGACGTTACACACAACCTGACGTATGTCAGAGCTCACTACACTATATTCTGCACAGTTTCAAACTCTTTCCTTACAAATTGCAGTTTGTTCAACACTGAAGATTTTCAAAAGCAAAAAGGTTCAATATGCAGTTCAAATGCAAGAACTTGGTCCGAAATGATCCCATTTTTCTGCAAAAGTTAATTATGTCAGATGAAACACATTTTCATTTGAATAGATTCGTTTACAAAAAAAAAAAAAAAAAAATTACAGATTTTGGGTCTCTGAAAATCCAAGGGCAATTCATCAAAAGCAGTTGCATTCCATAAAGTGCACTGTATAGTGTCGAAGCTTCCGGGAGTAAAGGCCGATGTGCATGATAGCGTGACGTCATTACCAGATCAATATGTAGGTATATGGTGCCTAAAGTTTCTTGTGTTCGACCACATGACCACGCTAATAGCCATAAAATATTTTTCGTTGCCCCTTACACGCTAATAGCCATAAAAATATTTTTCGTATTATTATTTCATTTTATTTATTTATTTAAACTGCAAAACAAACAATTTTTATATGGGAATATTTTTCAGTTCGTTCTTTTAATAATAAATAAACGTTTCATTGAGTTTTTAAAAATATTTTAAAGTTAGAAGCATTTTTCACGACAGTTTGTTTTATTTAACCAAAACGATCGATGAATTCACCGTGCGTAATTTATTTCTTTGAAATATACCTAAAACTTAAAGTTTATTTGTTTTATAACATTTCAACTGTAAATAATTTACATGACTGAAATGGGAAGTGAAATGAGAAATACTATGTTCCCTAGTGAGACATACATTAACTAATCAGTTTTAATTAAAGTTTTGATATGAACTAAAACTAAAGCGTACATTAAATTTTACTTAGCATATTTTCTTGTGTTTTATCTTTTAAATAAATGGGTACTTCACAGAGAACGTGGACCCTCCGTAAACGGTGTTTTTATTTAATGATTGCTACCTGAAAGCGTTTTCTGTCACTTTCTTCATATATATCTCAGACATTTTTTTTTAAATCGTGCGTATATTTATTTATTTGATTTCTTTTTCACTTTTGGGGGGCAAATTTGATTCATACTTTTATATCTTGCTTGTTTTTATTTTATTTCATTATAATTTTTTAATTATTTTCTCCACTAAATATTTTTATTTTTTTGTTATAATTTAACATGAATTTTTTCATGCATATTTAAATAATGTTTCTTCACCCTGCTTTTTAGCCTCAAATAGTACCTTCAAAAAATTTTCATGATTAAATAAACCAAAGAAAACCTTTTGCGCATGCACCTACAGGGAGCAATCATTAAATAAAAACACTGTTTATGCAGTGTCCACGTTTCCCGTGAAGTACGAGTAAATGTTGTACGTGCCCTGCTGAAATAATAACGTTATTATTTAGAAAGCCATTGTTAACAGGGGAGGAGCTTTCTAACTATTCTGCACTTTAACATAATAATTTAATGAAAAAAATATATAAAAATTTAATTTAACTTCGGAATACTATTTAAAATATAGCACGGTACGTACACTGCACAAGCACCATTATTATTATTATTATTATTATTATTATTATTATTATTATTATTATTATTATTATTATAACAATGATAATAAAAACTGGTGTAGATGACATCGACTGGCGCCACATCAACTAGTTGTGAAGGGTCAGGGAGGATGGAAAGACCAAGATGGGAGAGTACTAACCAGATCTCCACTGGAAGTGTGCAGTTCAAATTTGGTACCTTTCGGAGAGGCATTTTGTCACTCGAACCCCAGGAAACACCAATGGCTGATGCCAACGAGAAATCAATGGCAAACGGCTGTGGCGATAATGTGCAATCATCTGCACTAGTGGTCAAGAGGTGGAGAACACTGGAAATCTGGGGAGACTTGTTGTCAATCGGTCTCCAGGGAACACCACAGGTTACTGCCAGTTAGCGATCACTGATGATGGCCTGTGAGACAACCCGTAGTGAGTGAAATAATAATAATAATAATAATAATAATAATAATAATAATAATAATAATAATAATGTCCCCTCCCAAATTTACCACTACCCTGATTTAATATCGTTCACATCATGGTAAGATTATTTCTTTAGTTATGTGAATTTCATTTTCGTATTCATGTATTCTGCACTGATATGAAAATGAAAACTATAGCGGAGTATAGGACTCCTAACCATGTAACTGATGAAAATACGCTACACATTTTGATGGAAATCATGGGGAAAAATGGACATAGAAGAACAGAAAACCAAAACTTTAAATATAATTTCCGTATTATTTCAACATATAATATTGTGGGTAAAAATCCAGCTCCCCAATAAGGGCACTCTGGATCGGAACAAAAATAAAAAGTGTCTCAGTCATGAAGGATTTCGACCGAGAACAGAAAAAGTAAAGTGTAGCATCAGAACAGATACTACACTGTGATCTTGTCCTCTTAATTCATAATTCAGTTTTATCAGTATTAGATCATATGTTACTTTAAAATTACGTAATTTTACATAGATAATATTTATATTTTATATTGAATAAAGTTCAGTTTCATTATTCATCTAAATGGGTTCCTTTCTTTTCTTTTTAACGTGTTTTAATGCTCTTTTTAAAAATGCCCTCATATAGTATCAACAGTAACAGTTTGACATATCTTACCTACATTGCCGCGGGCATTTTTCAGTTAACAGGCCTTCTTTCTCTTTGTGACCTCGATGGTATACAGTAACGGAGGAGAAGATTATTGGACCTTATTTTTTTTAGGATCAAGCCGAAAATGCTGCCACTGTTACTGGAGAGATATACCGGACTGTGGTTACAGACTTCCTGCGCCCGCAAATTCAAAATAGGCCCAGATTATGGTTCCAACAAATTGGGGCAACGGCACATATGGCAAGAGACACCATAGAGCTTCTCAGGCAATACTTTGCCGACATTATCTCTCGCTATTGCAATGTCAAATGGCCACCACGTTCTTTAGGTCAACTTTTCGGGTTCTTACTACTATAAGAAACCTAGTGAGAAGGTCTTTATCTGCTTTCAGGCAATCTGTTTTCTTCTTGCTCTTTTGTTGTGAATGCTTTTTTCTCAAAATAGCTACAAGTTTTTATCTTCATTGATTGGCGCATTCAACTCCACATTTTTCAAAATTAGTCGTTGTTGAACAAACTCATTAGAAATATTACAGCCTTGTTCATGTGCTGTCAAAATGTCATATTTAATTTCAGATGCTGCTACTTGGCCTGATAAAATGTTAATTCTTTTTCATAATATGAAAATGGATTTTGCATAGACTCAATTGTCTGCATGACACTCTGAATATCTGCTTCATCCTTTTTATATCGAGAACTATTCAGGCCATTTTTACTGTGGCAGTCCTCTTCTTTTCCAGTCATTTCAGTACAGTTTTTAGAGATTTGAGCACGTTGATTGAAAGATAAAATCCAACGATGGACAGCATTGGGATTATTTGAAAATCCAATTTGCCCACTTCTGGTCTTGCTATCTCTATTTATGGTTTGTTCAAGTGTTTGGTCCATTGCCGTCTGACTAAATGGGTACTGGGTTTGTTGCTGAACTACAAAATTCCCAGCAACAAGATACTTTGCTATTGAAAGATGTGTATCAGGAACAGCAAGCATCTCATAGATATACACAGGAAAATATCAAACGTAGTTCAAATGGTCATATGAAAAATACCAGGGAATCATTCCTGCTGCTGATTTAAGGTGAAGGGCTTAATCTCCTGTTCCTGTAGCACGAATAAAATTTTTAAAAAAATCTGCCATATTCAAGTAACTTATCCAAAATGCAAAAGTTGGAAAATGGCTGCATCTCTCTTGAATAAATATTGACAGTTTGCTTTCAAACTCTTTAAAATCACTTGATGTGCAGAAATCTTGGAATTGTGTTCTGGGAAAAGCATCATGTAAATTTTTAGACAATTCAAATTTTCTTCTTCACTTTGAGTTTCAGTAAAAGTAAATAGGAGTTACCTTCTTAAGGCTTCAGCTATAATCTTTATAACTCTGACACTTCGATTATAGTGTCTGCTTTTCATAACTCCAGGTAGTGATCCTTGTGCCACTGTTCCAGCTTCAAATAGAATGTCAGCTAGCCCCGAATCTTCAAATCGCTTTCCAATGACACTGAGAAACGACATGCAGGTGTGGAACTCACCAACTCTGACAACTGTTCTTTGCATATAGATGGCATCATTCCAACGTATTTGCTGTGCTTTAGCATAAAATGCAAGATCAAATGTCAATGCATTCAGTTTCAAGTTCATCAGCAATTGCAAGACTTTTCCAAAATACTGCATTCACAGTACTTAGTTGAGTTGGGTTACAATTGACCACAGGCAAATATCCAATATTGCTTTTTGGTGGTATTTGGTCTTGCAATAAAAGAATATTGAAACCTGTCCAGCCTGGAATTGAAGTAATGTTTTGGTTGTCACTTTCATAGTAAATATTGATCATGGTCATAGCTAAATCAGTAATGCTTGTTTTGATCTCACAAAATGATTTAAATAAAACTTTTTGAATGCTGTCAATTGAAACTGATGGTAGAAAAGGGCCAACTCTTTTTGCCACATAATATTCTGGTATGCGTACTTCATTTAGCATCACACTGTGCTTCTTACTCCTGATTATTTGGGGTTGGTCTTTTTCTATTGTGACATCTTTAATATGTGATAAGTGATCAGAAGTTAGTTGCTGCACTATAATCCCATTTGTATTATGAGTTGTTTTCTTCGCTAAATGTTAAAAGTTTCCTTTTTTTTAAAACCCTCTAGAATGTTACGTTTCAATAGTTTTTGTTCTGTCAAAGCCGTATCCAGTTCTAGAGTTGTGCTGTGGCTTATAGAGTGCCCAAACCCATTTAGAATGCTTATAAGTTTTGACTGACCATTCCAATGTCGAACAGCCATTCCAAGTGCTTAATGCTTTGGTAAAAATAAATTTCCTCTGTGAGAAAGGTTCAGAATATCTTGTGCTTTGGCAAGTAGCTTTTTCTTATCACCAGGATAGCTAGCATTTATTTATTTCATTGACAAATGATAAAAAATGCTGTTAAAATATTGTAGACGTAAATAAATAGCAGATTATTTTAATAGCTGAGGAAATTTTAAATATAATTTATTTCTACCTGGAATTATTTTAAAACAAATGCAAAACTCATGACCATGAGATTTTATTAAAAAAAATGTATTAATTATGCTTAATTAATAAAAGAATTAACAAAAAAATGCACACACACGCACACACATACATATTATATTGTATTTATATTATAAAATTGTTCCATTTATTTACATAATCACAAATTTTTTCAAATGTTATTTCAGTAAAAGAAATAATTTTTTCAGTCACATTTGACTGAAAATGTATCGCACAAACATTCGGAGGGTTCATTTTTTGGCCGAATTTTAAAACAAAGGGAGGTAACTATTGATCTAAAAGACATCATATTTACTAAATGATTACCTCCCTTACATGATTTTTACGCTCAACTTTTGCAATAAAATAATCAAATTAAATTGCAAAATATTAAAAAATGCGCATCGTTCACCTGGAGATCTTTTTAGATTTAGACTTAACGACATTGAATCTCTCGAAATCAAGTGGAATTTTTTCATATAGTTTGTGCGTCGACGGAATGATACGAAAATTGAGGCTGGCCCATTGTCTAACTGGGTTATTCTGCATTGCGTTGAGTAAAGATATCACACTACTTCCATCCCTCATTTTTTCTCTCTAACGTTTTCCCCACTCTCCCACGCGTCTTCCTTCTTCGCTCAGTCCATTCCTCTCTCTAAACATACATACACATAATTCGAGTCAGCGCAAGGGAAATAACTCTTTGATCAATTAGAGCTACATCCCTGTACATGATGACATTAACAGTTGCGTGTATGTCTTGCTACCATTAAGCGATAGAAATGACCATTTGACCTTAAATGAAAAATCTTATTTTAATTTTAGATATCGTACACCCGAGGTTACGTTGATTAAAATAATATCAACTTCGTGGATGTGTGTTTCGTATTTTTAAAAAGTTTTAGCTGCACATACAGACATTTACCCTTTATATAATTAAAATTACTTAGCGTTTTATTTGTTTTCACTTTTATTCTCTGCGTTTTTATTCTTTATTTAATTACTTATTTGCTTCTTAGTTGCTCCTCCCTTTTAAAGTTCTTTAGTTTTTCTTTCTACGTTAACTATCATTCCGGTTCACCATCCTTTTCTATTTTTCTTTCGTTATTCTTACCAGATTGGATTAAATTCCTCAATTCCCACAATAATACTTTGATAGTTTGTCTAATGGCTTCAATGTCGCCCGCTAAGTATTTGCAAAACTTATTTAAGTGTTTTCTCCCCTTACAAAAGCTAATTCTCGTAATGGACGTTTGAAAAGTCAGACATAATTTCTCTCCCTTCGTTAATTTGATATACATTTACATTTTAGTTATCAGCCAATCATTCTTCCAGTTCAGTAATCTATTTTAGTTTCCTGTTTTGACTTAGAAAATTGATTCCAACCAATTGACTTGCAATGTTTCTCGCTAAATACTTTTATGCATATGGAAAATAAAATCTCACACGTCAGGATTCCTTTCTCTCCTTTATAACGACATTTTCTAATTCGAATGTTTGATTTCAACCTTTGTATTATTCTAAGATATGTCCAGACATTTATATGAAAGCAATCAATCGGTCACATTTATATGAAAGCAATCAATCGGTCACATTTTAGGTTAAGATAGAATATCGATCGACTTGTCACGCTTCAGTAAGTAATGAAATTACGTCGGTCTGGTATTCTTAAGTTCGAAATAGAATTTTTGTCGGTCAGTCACCCTTAAGTTTGAAATAGAAATTTCGTCGGTCAGTCACCCTTAAGTTCGAAATAGAATTTTCGTCGATAAGTTACGCTCGTGTATGAAATAAAATTTTAATCAATCTGTTTTTCTTAAGCTTAAAATAAAGTTTTCGTCTGTCTGTTACGATTAAATATGTAATTAAATGTTTGTCGGTCTGTCACGCTCAAATTTTAAATAGAATTTTTTCGGTTTGTCACGCTCACGTATGAAACAGAACTGTCGTCGGTCTATTATTCTTAAGTTTGAAATAGAATTACATCGGTCTGTCATTTTAAAATTTATGATTTTCGTCAATCTGTCACGATTGAGTATGAAATTGAATTTTCGTTGGTCTGTCACGCTTAATAAGAGAATAGAATGTTCTTAGATCTGGTGTACTTAAATATGAAATAAAATTTTTGTTTGTTTGCCATTCTCAAGTTTAAAATAGAATTGTCACGTTTAAGTTTTCAAAAAATTTTCGTTGTACTGTCACACTAAAAATTTAAAAAGAGAATTTTCGTCAGTTCGTCACGCTTTAGTACGAAATGGAATTTTTGGAAATCGGTCAGTCTTAAGTTTCGAAAGGAATTTTGTCGGTCTATTATACTGAACTTCAAAATAGATTTTTCCTCAGCTTGCTATGTATAAGTTTGAGATAGAATTAAACACAACTTGTCACCGTCATGTTTGAAATAGGATTTTCGTCGAGTAACTTACAAAAAAAAAAAAAGATTTATTTCGGTAATTCATACTTCAGTTTTAAATAAATTTTCTTCGGTCTATCAGGTTTTAGATCAAAATTGAATTACATTCGGACTAAACCCTTCAAGTTTGAAATAGAATTTTCGACGCTTAATTAGAACATAACATTTTCTGTCATTCTTAATTTTAAAATAGAATTTTTGTTCATTTGTAACAGTCAAATTTAAAAATATAGTTTTTGGAGCAATAAGTGTTTAAGTTTGAAATAAAATTTTCGTCAATCTGCCATATTTAAATTTAAAATAGAATTTTACTTGACTTGACACACTTAAGTTTTAAATAGAATTTTCGTTGGCCTGTCATTTTTATTTTGATTTAAAATAATCTATTTTCAAAGAAATTTTCGTTATAATACCGTCATTACAATTGTTTTAAAACAATTCTGTTCAGAACGTTGAATACAACATAGAAAAAAGCAAATTCGCACAATTTTCTTATTTTATTTCAAGCTAGGCCGAAAAAATGCTGAAACAGATCGCGATATCAACGAAGTGTTTACCCAGGAAGCATTATTGAACGCATAACATAATGGTGATTTAAGAAATTCCGTGGCGGCAACGAGTCTTGTAGATGATGAGCGTTATGGTTGGCTATCGGATGTTAACAACAATTAATTAAGAGCCTTAGTCAAAGCCAATCAACGCACAACTGTTCGAGAACTTGTTCCGAATTAGACATAACGTATACGACTATTTCCAACTACTTGAGAGAGATTAAAAAGACAAAACAAAACTTGATGAATGAATACCTCACGAATTGAACGCCAACCAAAAGAAACGCCGTTATGAAGTGTCATATTCCCTTCTTTTTCGCAACAAGAACGACTCGTTTCATAACCGGGTTGTTACTTGCGATCAAGCGGCGATGCTCGGTTTAATGTTTAGATGCCGATAAAGCTCCACGACACTTCTCGAAGCTATAGTTTCACCATAAGAATGTCATACTGATTGTTTGGTGGCGGTGTGACCGGTCTCATCTATTACAGTTTTTGAATACAGGCGAAATCATTACGGAGAAGAAGTACTGTCAACAAAAGGGATGCGATGCACCAGAAACTTTGACAACAACACCCAACATTAGTCAACAGAAAAGGCCCAATTCTCTTTCGCGACGATGCCGGACTGCACATTACAAAACTAACCATGAGGAAATTGAACGAATTAAGCTACGAAATACTCTCCAGACCTCTCACCTACCGACTACCGCTTTTTCAAGCATCTCGAAAACTTTCTGCGTGAGAAATACCTCTAAAAACCTAAACGATATGAAAAAATGCCTTCAGCAACTTCATCGCCACCAGAACGCAAGATTTTTTACGGTACTTGCATAAACACACTTGTTTTGCGTTGGCAAAAGTCAGTTGATTCTGATGGTGCATATTTCGATCAATAAATTTTTGTTTAAGCTGAGATATGTTTATCTAAATTTAAAAGTTAAAACCGCAAGAACTTTCTTGTCAGCCTGATAGGTATATCAATACAGGCGTTCAATAAAATGGTTGGTCGTTTAAAGTTGAAATAATATTTTCACTGGTCTATCACGCTTACATGGGGGAAAAATTGATTGCGTCTACGCAACTTTGTAAAAGGCGTTGTTCTTCCGTAGATCTGAAGTGGTACTATCAACACTGCGCGTCCAGACTGAATGGACGTATCTTTAGAATATCTTTTTTACTTTTGTTATTCGTTAAAGTAGATGGACAAGTTACGCTGCCGTCTGTTCGCAAATCTTCTCGATATGGCTTCTCTGCTTCAAGAATTTTTCTTTAAAACGGGTTTTCTTTATTGTTTTTAATTCACGTCTGGCGTACATTTTGGCACATAATCAAATTCCTAGCACAACCCAGCCATTAACGAAATCTTGCGAACATTTTACTCGAATATTGATAAGTTTTTAAAATGCATTGCATCATATGTGTGTTGCATGGTATACACACTCATTGCTATTGCATAAAGCAGTATCAACTCCTAAAATATATGCCCCATACGTGCATGTGTGCATATTCTTGCCGGTATATTTGACGAACAAACTGCCGCATCTAATGAGGAGGTACTTTCTGTGAGAATCGCCTCATAATAACCAAACAGATACTACATTATCCTCATCCATACGAAGATATTTCCTATGAGGCCGGTATTAGGACAACCTAACAGACATTACACTACCAAAGAAAGATGATGAGATGCTTTGGAGGATGATATCATGACATGAGAACAGATACTAAACTATCCATCTGAATTGACCATTGAAATATATGATATTAGTCTGAAACAGTATAGGGTGAAGCGATGAAGTTGTCGCCCTAAAGAAAACAACACTACAGCTTTATTTTAAAACTTTTATTGAAAGAATCAATTCACGTAACTTGATTATGTAGTAGAGCTCACATCTATTCAATGTAGTCGCCTTTAGCTTCAATCATTGTCTCGATACGTGTCTGAAACTAGGAGCATGTCTTTTCCACAAGCGCCGGTGGGAGCTCGGCTTTGTATTTGTGGGAGGTCATGTTGGTGATGTTCTGAACGTATGAACAAACGAAGTAGTCTAGCTGGTTCAGGTAGGGGGAGGAGGAGCCAATGATAGAAAGGTACAAGTTGTGGCACTCCTTCTGAAGCCAATCCTGGGTCTCTTTGGACTTGTGAACCGGCACCGAGTCCAGTAACCACACCCAAGGTCTGTCAACGGTCACGTGATAGCACCAGGAGATCACCAAACTCTTCAGCATATCCAAATACAGTTTGGTGTTGACTTCAAGCTGACTTCGAAGATCTGAAGGGGCATGATGTGGCCCTCACTTTAAACAACACCTAAGACCTAGCAGGCTAGGTTGCAAAAATTACATTTCAATGATATGGAATAACTACTTTTGGTTCGATGCTGAGGCTTATGGACAAGTATGGAAATTTAAAAAACATACTTAACAAACTTCATTTAAAAAATATTCAGCGGAATAGCTGATATTTGAGGTTTCACCTCGAATAGTAGATGGTTGTTTTTCGATACTTAGACTATTTACAAGATAAATGCATTGAAAAGTTTCTCACAAGCAGTAATATCCTAATAATATATCTCTCATCTATTAATTTATGTATACACACATAATTTACACACACACACACACACACATATATATATACATAATGTTTATTTATACAACCAGTATTGACTACATATTTGCATACATGTGTCAGCAGTTACTCTTTTCTGAAAGACCATCTCATCAGGCCAAAAGCATCATAATATATATATATATATATATATATATATATATATATATATATATATATATACTAGCAACAGTACCCGTCATTGACTGGGTTCAAACATACCCATTCCTGTGTCTCGATACATCTTCTATCATTATATGTAATCAGTTTTCTATAATAGTCAACCATATAGAAACCTATTCGTGATCAGACACAAACACAGACGTTCAGTTTTATATATATATATATATATATATATATATATATATATATATATATATAGCATTATAGACACGGCAAAGCCATATAATCATATACGCAAATTTATTTTTCGATGTAATAAGGAACACCTATAATTAGAGGGTGTTATAACTCTTTATACTAAGGTATTTCGAAGCCTAATACTTCTCATCATTTCAATGCGACATTTAGCTAAGGGGGTAATTAGAGGGGATATTAAGGTATCTGGTATGTAGGGGAGTGGTAGACGAGGGATGTATAGGTTATCTGGGGAGGTTAAACACATATATGTGAATTTAAGCTAAATAGTGAGAAATTTGGAATGATAAGGAATCGGGGATATGGAGAATAGGGGGATAATATGATTTGTGGGGGGATCGTGACGATATTAGGAGAAGACAAAGAACATTTTATGAGGGGATGATAACTAAGGGTTGTTAAAGCTTATAAACAGGTGATAAAAATAAGAAGGTAGTTTAATGGGTTAGAATAAAATGCAATGAAGGGTATAGTAAATACAGGTAAAAAGTAAAAAGGTGAGGTAAAGAGATACAAACATCATATAGCATTACATGGAGGGGGATAGAGATAAGGCAGAGTAAACTAAACTAAAACATGCTAAACTGAACTAAAACAATATAAATTAAAAAACCCTGTTCTCTTTCTATCTATCAACTATATATATATATATATATATATATATATATATATATAAAAGCGTGTGTTCGCTTTTTCTGTATGTCAACAAAAGGCTCTTTTCAGAGAAGCAGTCGCTCGCTTCACAACTTTTTAAAACTTTTTATATCACATAGAAATCATAATATCTTATAGTTAACAACGAAGCTCGCCTATCTATTTAATTTGCTTGATTTCGGGAAGATAAATATTCAATATTTGTCGCTCGCCGCATGTGAGTTAGTCTTTTTCCTATAACATCTTGGGGGGCTGAACAACGTTCAGCAGTAAATGAAATCCCGCAGTCAAACTTGACCTCATTAACTCATTAAAACGGGCACCTGCTAAATCCAAGTAATTAAATAAATTCAAACGTGTTTCCGTTAGCGTCTCGCGGTGGGGCAATGGTTAACGTCGCACGTTTTTTTTTCACTATTTAATTTACAACTTTGCCTCTAGGGTTCGGGTTCGGGATCGATCCTCATACTTACTTTTTTTTTTAACCCCCCCCCATCCCCGGAGTTTCCACACACACCTCCAAACACCCGGGCAACGCCGGGTACCCCATCGCTAGTATATATATATATATATATATATATATATATATATATATATATATATATATAGAGAGAGAGAGAGAGAGAGAGATTTAAATAAAATATGCTGAAAATTCTCGAGAGCTCCTTTGGCTATCATCTCTTCAAGAAAAAATCGACAGCAAGCAAACCAATATTATTGGCGAAATTAAAGGGGAATGTATATTCCTGTATGACGGTTGAATTATAAATGATGTCTAGAGGCCTTCATTAGATTTCAGAGCATTAACTATATATCAGTAATTGCTTCCAGTAGGGGGGGCAAGGGATGAATAAAGTTACGTGATTTAGTTTTATAGCATGGATATTAGGTTGGGGTTGCATAGTAGGGGGTCTATATTTATGTGAAATGTTAATTTAGTGAAATGGTCAAATCTGTTAAAATACATATGCATAAATCATGGATAGGGGCCTTAAATTGGTTATGAGCATGTCGAAATGATGATTTTATAGGAATACTAGGATTAAACTCTTACATGATGATATACAGGGGTAATCTATAGATATATTGGTGGGTTGGGAAGTGAGGGAGAGGGAAGATGTAGACATGGTAGTCAAGAGACAAGAATTTACAAGATATATCTGACATTAGATAATTAGTGATGGGAAGGGAAGGTGAAAAGGAGGGATATTAAATTAACAGCTGTGAAAAGGAAGTGCAATAAGAGTATAGGATAGAACATTAGTGGTTGTTGAAAAGTCAAATATTTGAAGAAGTGGAGTGCACGGCTATTATATAGGCGGGTGGGAATTATGGGATATAGGGCAAAAGTAAATCAAATGTCGATGAGAGTACAAATAAGAGGTCACAGTGATTAATCTTTAGCTGAGGGCGTTTGTGGGCGGTTTTCTGCGAAATTCATATGGTTTCCAGATTTGATTTTTTTTGTGTGTCTACATTGGCTTATGGTTTCGATTTTGCGTTCATCACATTTAGATGTGCAGGTGCTGTGATCATAGTTGTTACCTCTGCGTTACAAAGAAGGCAATACTTAGAGCCCGCGGAGTAAGATCCGGATATTTTTTTAGGATTGTCAATTTCAAAGAGTACTTAATATTATTGGTCTTGAGGTTTTTTATAAGAGTTGTACGGGTAGTTTTAGCATTGGAATTATTATTTGAGATAGAGGAGTTATGGCTTGCGATGCGAGTTTTAATAGGAAAAAAGAACAATCCTATATAAGTATAGATTTTTGAGGTCGTGCAATTGTATTTGGATGGGATAGATGAGATAGATCGTACGGTTTGGTTCTGTAATGGGTATGTGTAAGGGGGGAGGTATTAGAATTAATTGCAGAGATTGTAGCGATTTGTTGTTTGAGTATGGTGTTGTATAAGGATTTTGGGTCTGAATTCAGCAATAGTAAACTATTGGGATTGGGTGGATAAGGATAATTGTTGCTATATTTGTGGTTCCATAACTGCACATGAATAAATCACATCTAAATGCAGGCAGTAATTATCTAAAGGGAAGTTTTCGGGTGAATGGCAGTTGCAGTTTGTAAGGGTAAAGTTTAAATTATTATTTTGGTTTGGTTGGGCTTTACTTAATTTTATAATGGTAGTTTATTATAGTTTGAGGTAAGCTTTGCATTTTGGAGGACATATTTATAGAGTTTTTATTTAAAATTAATACTGTATTTATGGGGATGCTTGAAAGAGTTTTTTTACAATAAAATCTTAAAGGATGTTACTTCTTACTTCGTTGTTGTGGGGGAGGGGGGTTAAACCAAATATTATTTCTTCTAATTCTTTTTGGATGGGTTATTTATTGTTTTTCTGAGCATCGAGTAACTGTTCTTTGCACATAGTTTTATTGTTATTGGACTTGATAGTAATTTTTTTGCTTATATTGTCTTGTCATGTTATTAGTTGGAAGGATATCTAGAGTTGTTATTGCTATTGTTAACGCAGATCATTCTCTTTGAGTATCCTGAGATTGCTTAGGTGGAGTTTATATATAAATATATATATATATATATATATATATATATATATATATATATATATATATATATATATATACCTTCTCAATACTGTAAGGCTTTCGAGTAATAAAAAATATACACTTATCGCTAGTGTTCTATTCCACCGAAGGAATTCGTCAGACTCACAGTTAATCTGGAAAATTCTCGTAGTAGAAAGAAAGGAGAACGTTTGCGTAGCTTACTTGCTATAAACATATATTTGACACTATTACACATATAGACAGAAACGCTTATATATTTGCAAAATATTATGGTTTGTTCTAAAAATAAAATGTTATTTTATGTGAAAAATATTCACATCTGTTTTATCAGTAAAAAGCGTAAACATGATTTATTATTTTATCTTAACACAACATTTAACATATGAATATGCAAATTAGTTGACCTTCATGTAGTCGTTCGCATGTTCATGACTAAGTGTATTATAAAGTTCGTTTTAATACTCTTTGAATAGACAAATCAGGCTTTTAATATCAATGCCAGAGCAAAAAAGAAAAACATCTTTATATATATATATATATATATATATATATATATATATATATATATATATATAGTTCCAGCAAAAAGAAAATTCGCAAAAAAATCAAAAACTGCAAATTTAAGCTAAATTGAATGTAACATGAACACTAGAATATTTCAATTAAAAGTCAACTATGAACAGGTTAAATTATCTTCTCTTCTCTATTCTTTCTTTCTTTCTTTCTTTCTTCTATTCTTCTATCTTCTTCTTCTTCTATCTTCTATCTATCTTCTATATAAATAAAATGAACTCATTTTTCCCCTCCGATGTTGATCTTAATAGGATTAAAAATCATTATATTACATGCAAATGTAATGCGTACAGACTGTAGCATATTATCTGAGGTTTGCTATAGGCCTATTACCTCTACAGTTCCTCGACTATGGTACATTCTCATATTTTTTCCGGTTAGAGTTCACTGCCAAAATCGCTTAGATTCAATGGAAGTTTCAACATCTTTTCTCTCTATTAGATCCCGCCTTTCCTCTGTCCCCATCTACACCGCAGCGGATGCGTTCACAAGGAACACTACGAGGAAACACACCGGTTTGGCATCGTACAAGATTACTTATGCCGTTTTTTTTATTTCTTTTTTCCCTGATTTATTCTTTCTGTTTTTTTTTTCCATAATTAAATAGAAAAAAAAAAAAACGCGTAAACGCGATTACTATTATTGTTTTCTTTTTGCTTATTTTTCGTTAGTCTCAGACGCAATCTGCTAGACTAACAGGATTTTACTTCCGGTTTTAACCGTGAAATCTAACTATGACCTTTATTTATTAGTACTTTCAACTCAACATTTATTTTTACACAAAGATTACAACGCAACGATATCGTGAATTCACTTTCATTGCACTTAAATTAAAATTAAAACAAATAAATTCATTTAGAATTCGAGAAAACAAAAACATTCATTTAGAATTCGAGTGTGATGTGACTACTGAAACTAAACCAAAACAAACTTCACTGCGGAATTGATATTTGACCTAATTCATTTTTTAGTTGATTCATCACGTTTTTTTTTCGTTTTCTTTTTGGCGCTTTCGCCGCAATGATTCGGGTTCGAGTCTCCCCTCTTAAAAATCTTTTAGGATTTTTAAAACACACGGGCACCGCCAGACGGTTCGTATTGCATCACGTTCATTTTTTTAATTGTTTTTTTACACCATTTTTTTAATAGTTTTTTGTTTGTTTTTTATAATATTTAAACAGGGTTATGACGTCGCTTTGTTTTCATTTTACCACTCCCAACCACACACGCCTCTAAAAACCAGGGCAACGCCGAAAAATGCTGGATACCCCCCGCTAATCAAACGAGGTATAGGTTGTTAAAATAGTTACATTAAATTTAGCTTAAATTTGCAGTTTTTCAAAAAAATTACAAGTGCAGACTTTCTTTTTGCCACCTATATATATATATATATATATATATATATATATATATATATATATATATATATATATATATATATGACGTTGGGGTCATCTCTGCTAATCATATCGCAGAACACATTTAGCGTTCAAACAATCTCCACATTTATCCTTGGACTCATACGTGCGCATAGAATATTCAACACTCAGAATGTGTGAACTCTACAGCGGCTGAAAAAAAGTATTCACAATATTAAATAACATACATTTAATGGCCGACTTTTACAGAACTGATTCGCTATGCTGTGTTCTATTTAAAGAAATTATCCTTTCAACACGTTTTGCGAAACTCCGGCCATAAATTCAATCAAAATAAAACATGGAAGCAGCAGCGTTCCCTCCGGCACCATTTTAACTTCCGTTCATCGAATACATTTTTCCCGCCATGCACTGTGATATATTTCGATCTTTACTGATTTTTGCGTGCACGACATCGCTTGGTACTTAACATTGTCTGGCGGGAAGAATCGATTTTCGTTAAAAACACGAATCTTTCCAACGGTTTAGCTAAAAGACATTAACTGCAGACTATTTTCAGTTTTATTTCTTTTGCAAAAGTGCTCAATACTACTAAATGCAGAGAAGTTGTAAAGTGATCATCAATGTTTATATAAGGACATTGGAGATATAATTTACGAGCAACAACACTATGAGTTATAGAGTAGAACTGTCGATTACCAACTAGTTGGTTTAGGATTCGATTCCTGTATTAGAGCTTGAGCTAGTCTTGTCGCACTGAAGAGTTGTGATATAGCGAATAACTCAGCCTGTGGATGAATATATATATATATTCAATCCCCGAAACAGTGTTTCATGGTAAATAACTGATGATCCCTTGAAAAATAAAAAAATTGGTATTATAGTAAATTTGAGAGAGTTGATGCAGTGATTGCAGGTGATTAAATGACTTACTGACTAGATGTTTTTTTTTAACGAATGATAAAAAATAATTTTTTGTATAGTTTCAAATGTTAAAAACTTCAAAGACTATATATATATATATATATATATATATATATATATATATATATATATATATATATATATATAATGTGTGTGTGTGTGTAAAACTATGCTTTGTTAATTGAAGTTCACCATTTATGTATGCCAATCCATTTATATATAAAGCTCGATGTATGTTATATGTAATTACAGAGAATATACAAATAGATGAAAAAAACAGTAATATTCCAAATTCTAAGATGTTATTTATCTTACAATTTATTTGTTTCAACATGTCAAAACGCCCACTCCTGACAGGGTCTGTTTCGTAGTGAAGACACAATCTATAACTATTATGTTAATTTTGAATATTTCGTGCCTCCTCACAAAAGTAAAAACCTTTTAAATTTAAAAATAAAATAAAAATAAATGGGAATAGTAACATTAATCCGAAACAAATCAAAAGAATATATATATATATATATATATATATATATATATATATATATATATATATATATATATATAAAGCTGAATATGTGTGTGTGTTTGGTCACGAATAAGTTCCTATAGTGTTGACTATTTTAAAAAACTGATTAAATATAATGATAGAAGATGTATCAAGACACAGGAATGGGTATATTTGATCTGGCAGAACGGTGGTTCATTAATATTGTGGGGTCTGCGTTCGCGCCTAGTCAACAAAGTAAGGAAATAAAAAAATTAAAAATTAAAAAAAAACGTTTACAAGTGTTTTTGATATAGATATACGTAAAAATACTTTGATAAGTATGTTTTAACTTAAATAGGGATGGTATGATAAAATTGTGGGGTCTGCGTTCGCGCCTGGCCTCCATAGAATGGAAATAGACACAAACTTTAATAAAGAATTTTCATATCTATCTGCGTAAGTATACTTTGATAATTATGTTTCAGTTTTAAGAAATATGGTATAATAAAATTAGGGAGTGTTCGGTCGCGCCTGACCTTCATAGAATGGAAATATGTCACAATGTTTAACAAGGTTTTTTAATATAGATCAATAGAATATTGTGATAAGTGTTTCAGTGTGAACAGGTATGGTATAATAAATTATGGGGCTTATCTATTTTATTTTTACTTTCATCATATTTTGCTTTGGTTTTGATACCCCCAAATTCGAAGCTATCTTTTTACAACCCTTCCTTTTCATAATCTATCATACTTTCATAAATCAGAGTCCATTTTCTGTAGGCTGTTTTTGAACCCAGTCAACGAGGGGTACTTTTGCTAGTATATATATATATATATATATATATATATATATATATATATATACATGCATATATATAGAGGACAATAGGAGTGGAAAATGAATTCACAAACACTATACATTGGAAATATAGAATGAGTCATTTATTTAATAAGGATATACATACATTTATTTGAGGGATAAAGGGACTCTTTATACCAAGGCATTTCGAAGCCTAATGCTTCTCATCAGAAGACTAGAGGAGATGCTATGTAACATAAGGTGGATGTGATGTCTTGCGAGGGAATCATCAGGAACGCAATAAATAAATCAAATTTTTGATGTTGTTAGGATTATCACTACATATTATCCATCATGTGTTATCTTCTGAAAATTATTTTTTTACTCTTACAAATTCCCATCCTGACCCCTTAAATTCACCTCCGGACGTTCCTCTACCCTACTAAATAACAACCCTATTGCACTCCTCATGTAATCCAAAACCTATCCTCCATTAATTTTGTAACATCACGATACAGCCATATTCTCCTTATAAGTAATGTTTCGATATAAGTTATTTTAATTAATCATGCTTAGTATATACACCATCGCTTTAATTTTTCAGCATAATATTACGCCATAAAACATACACCGTTTCTAAGTACTGTTGTCTTGGTTACCGCTTGTCGATAAAAACCCTTCGCGTAAATCCCCTACATAGCCACTATACATCTTACCTACGGATAAAATAGAACCACAACCCAACTACCCTATACCTCCCCCTGGATTTTAAATACGTAAACTACTTACATTATTAAAAACTATGATAGAAACATATACACCTTTTTACTCTACACCTTATATAGTACGCTCCTCCTTTATCTTAGAATTCAATATAGATCCCCCTAACAACATCAAAAATTTTAATTATTTATTTCGTTCCTGATGATTCCCTCGCTAGACGTCACATCCCCATTATGTTACCTAGCACCTTCTTTAGTCTTCTGATGAGAAGCATTAGGCTTCGAAATGCCTTGGTATAAAGAGTCCCCCAAATAAATGATTTATTCTATATTTTCCAATATATAGTGTTTGTGAATTCATTGTCCACTCCTATTGTGTATAGTTTCATTTTCCACTCCCCCTCTCTCTCTCTCTCTCTCTCTCTTTCTATATATATATATATATATATATATATATATATATATATATATATATATATATATTCTTTTGATTTTTTTCGGATTAATGTTACTATTCCCATTTATTTTTATTTTATTTTTAAATTTAAAAGGTTTTACTTTTGTGAGGAGGCGCGAAATATTAAAAATTAACATAATAGTTATATGATTGTGTCTTCGTTACGAAACAGACACTGTGAAGAGTTGACGTTTTAACATGTTGAAAGAAAGAAATTGTAAGATAAATAACATCTTGGGATTTGGAATATTACTGTCTTATCATCTATTTGTACATGCGCTGTAGTTACATATAGCATACATTTAGCTTTATATATACATGGATTGGTATACATAAATTGTTAAATACAATTAAAAAAGCATATATATATTCATATGTAGCACCTTTTCTACTCTTCTGAGGAGAAGCAACAGGCTTCGAAATGCTTTGGTATAAAGAGTCCTCTTATCCTCCAAATAAATGTATGTATATCCTTATTAAATATATGACTCATTCTATATTTTCCAATATATAGTGTTTGTGAATTTGTGAATTCATTTTCCACTCCTATTGTCTCCAATATAAGCCCCATTGAAATTTGTTGTGCTTTATATTATCCCGATAAGTCTTCTCTTAAAGAATTGTAATTACTTTCTATTTCTATCGACTCTCGTTACACCCCCCCCACACACACACACAAGTATATATATATATGTATATATATGTATATGTATATATATGTATACATATAGAGAGGGGTTGTTGAACAGCTAGGAATGTTTCTGCTTAATCGTCTTTTTAAAACGACTATGGAACTTTACACAAATTTATGTAAGAAAGTTCTATAATCGTTTTAATCTATCTGTTATTTTTACATCATGAACGAAACAGATGGACGAAAACAACTATGAAACTTTTTTACACAAATTTGACCGTGGGCGATATTAGAACGACCATGTGTGTGTGTGTGTGTGTGTGTGTGTGTGTGTTTGTGTGTGTGTGTTTATAAAAAAGTTTATCCTCTATTCAAATAAATGAAAGAAGTGAGATATATTTATTATTTTTATTTATTTATAAAAATAAAGTATGAAAAATTAAAGTGAGAAGGGTGATATTAAGTGACATTTTAAACTCAAAAAATAGAAGGTGATATGAGGAAAGGGGTGCCAAGGCTTAATAAGATTAAAGATTAAAGAGAATAGTATAAAGAGATAGAGAAGCAAAAGGAAGAGACAGCGAAAAAGAAGAAGAAAAAGAAGAAAGAAGAGAGAAAGTAAAAAAAAAGAAAAAAGGAGTCAATATACTTACATTACATTACTATAAGAAATTGGGAGGGGTGAAAACAATATGCCAAGTTTAAGAGGTTTAAAGTAACATCTCGACGAAAGAAGTCGACGTAGCTATTTAATACTCTATTTTTTATAAAAACAAAATGTTTCACTGCTTTCGTTTAAAAACCAGCTGCTTTCAATAGCGGATAAACTTTATTTTTGTCGCTTACGAGGAACTTTTTTTTATAACCCAATTGTCCGAAACATTAGCATATTCAGTAGCGACTATGTAATGTTTGAATTTAATAAGAACTGCTTTCGGAATAGGCACAAAATTTAACCGTGAAAATCGTAGGCAGCATACCCACCCACAAATGATATGGTTGGTGACAGTGTCGATAGGAGAGAAGTATATTTTTTTATCGCGCGCAAGTACAAATCTGACAGGCATGGTAAATGTCGATATCGGAATACCCTAGCCAACTCGCTGCTAAAAATAATACCGCGTCTATAAAATTGAAACATCGAATTAGAAACTCTAAAACAAAATGAAACAAACTTTATTTTTTATTATTACCAGAAGATATGCATTTTTCCTGTTATTATGTTAATAATAGCGAATTAATAATTCGTTATCTTTCTTACTAAAATGAAGCATAATTATTAATTCTTTTATTTTTTCCATGCGTATCTGAAAAAAATCATTGTAAATGAAAAAAATAAATAACACGACAAATAAGTAATAAACAAGAATTATGTGATCTTGGCCCGAAGACCAAGGAATAAAAAGCTCCCAAACTTTCAATGTTCTAATTAAATGAGAATTTTCTAAGAATTTTAAAGCCATGCCTTTTTATTCGGCAGTTTATTTTACGCAACTTTAATCGTTTGTTAATATTCACACCCGGACTCCTCAAATGCCTTTAAACTGTCGAATAAGAAGTCATTGCTTTAAAATTCTTAGAAAATTATCATAATAAAAATGAAGGTCGTTGAATATTTTTTTCGAGTTTCCGATTAGATGTTTAAGTATGATGAACGTGGACGACTTTTATTTTTATCGGTGATTTGGCCAGGGTAATCCGATATCGACGATCAACCGAACATGTTTACATTCGTAAACCATGTATGTGCTCAAATTTGTTTCGAGATTTCCTGACGTAGAAGCATAGACAGAAAAAGACTGTGAGTGTATATAAATAAGTTTACTTGCGCACGTTAATTCAATGTAAATAAGGTTATCAGTAGTTAACTGTGTTTATGAGCTGTTAATAGTTTATATTTTCTTTTTAGCTAGTGTGTCTTGTGGATGGCGACAGACGCGCAGGTAATCGATGATGGAAAATACGACCGTAGTTATGTATGTTATTACCTGTGACTGACTGTTGCGTTATATGAGGATAGCAATATGTAAATGTCGGATTCTGAGTGGTTAATATTGTTAAGTGTTGTTCTTTTTAGCGGTAGTGTCTCCTGTAAAGGGAGGCGCCATGCTTGGCAACTTTTAGAAGTGTCCGTTTATGTAGGAATTCGGCTCACGCTGGAATATGAGAATGCCCGGTTTCAGCCTATCGTAATAGACAGAACATTGTCGGGGAGAAGTTATTAATTTTGATTCGAATAATTGGAAGGCATATATGTGTATGTAAGCATCTAATTACGGGGGGTGGGTGTAATCTCACTGTAGTATATATACATATATATATATATATATATGTATATATATATATATATATATATAGTCCTAGCACTGCTACCAGTTGTCACCCGGTACTATTCTGCGTTTTTTCTACTACAGTGAAATTACATCCCCCGTAATTAGATGCTTAGAGAGAGAGAGAGAGAGAGAGAGAGAGAGAGAGAGAGAGTGAGAGAGAGAGAGAGAGAAAAGATGGTGGGTAATAAATTTGTATGTGGCATCTGTCATTGCAAACTCACGGTAATTTGGTCCAGAGGGAAATTTCTGCAATCAATATATATATATATATATATATATATATATATATATATATATATATATATATATATATATATATTGTCAAGAATCTGAGTTTCTATATAGAAACGTTCATTTAATTTGGATAAAATAAAATACGCTTTAGTTCCGCTTTACAGCCAAATCACAACGTAATATTAGGAAAATAAACAAATATTTTCCTTGATTGAAATTTATAACATTAATATATTTTTACGTTGGATCATTCTAACGCTTTCTCACTGCCAATGCAATCCTCTTCCCGTTTAAAGCCAAGTACGCCCTAAGATGGAGTACTGTTTCTAGGTCTGGGAAGGAGTTGCGTGAAGCACTCTATACTGCCTTGACAGAGTTCAAAACCGACTTCGAAACCTAGTGGTTGATGCCCTTTTCTTTTCCTTGGAGCCTTGTTCCCACAAAAGATACGTTGCGAGCCTGTCTTTATTTCCATGGCAAGTACTCGTCTGAGCATCAATCTATGGTCCCACCTAGTCAAATTTTCACGAAATACCCGTCTAGCTACAACCACTATCAACAATTTCCCCAATGTCAATCTGTGCTTAAATCTAAACGAAAATTCCATGAACAACCTTTCTTTTCTAGAACTGCCTTCCTGTGGAACTGTTCCGCTGGCCTGCCTTCCAGCTAACTCCAATATGATCCCTTTCAAGTTCAATGTAAACAATTACTTGTTGAGCCGTTTCATTAAATAATCAAATTATACACAATTTCCATCACTAACGGTTACTACACTGTTGTCACGATGGACATTGTACACGCATTAACCCTTATCCTCTAGTGGCATTCGGGCCTTGATAAGTGGCGGTTCTCTGGTAAAAAAAGCCGGAATTAAATGCTGAACACAGTTTACAATATCTGCCTAATCTATATTTAATGGTCGCATTTGTCATATGTTATTTCGTGATATATATATATATATATTTATATATATATATATATATATATATATATATATATATATATATATAGTAAGTTATGAAACTGTATATGACAATCAAGCTACACAGAATATTCCGCTCTACCTATGTATTGAGCACTGTTGAAGTAAATACAAGAAAAATTAAGCATAAAATTATATCTTCGTACATTAATTTATGTGATTAAATGAAGTACTCGTATATGCATATATAGAAAAAAGGCTTAGCACGAACTCATCTAACTCCAGCATTTTTAACCTACACAAACCCTTCTTTGAAAATGCTTTAAAGGAATCTGGATATTCCAACCCTAATATTACATACTTGGACCCTAATAAACCCAACAATACAAATAGGAATAACAGATCCCGCAAAGTCCTCTGGTTTAACCCTCCCTATAATAATATGATAAAAACTAAATTAGGTAAAAAATTCTTCATGCTTCTTAATCACCACTTCCCCCCTAGTAATATTCTACATAAAATTTTTAATAAGAACACTATTAAGCTTAGCTACAGTTGCACAAATAATCTAGAAAATAAAATTAAAAAACACAACAATAAAATACTAAATAACCACAACTATAATAACAATGGTTAAAATAACTGTAACTGCCTTAACAAACCCCAATGCCCGCTCCAGCAAAATTGTCTCTCAACAAATGTGGTTTACAAAGCAACTATTGCCCCTGCTGAAGACCCACAAAACAAAAAATTTTACATTGGCCTCTCAAGCACCACGTTCAAAGACAGATTTAGAGTGCATAAATGCTCCCTAAATAACCCCAACCACCCAAATAGTACTTCATTAACTAACCACTATCTACTACTTACCCGAAACAACCTCACCCCAATTATTAGCTGGGAAATTCTTAATAGAGCTAGTACCTGTAAATCACTAAACTCCCAATGTTATTTATGCTTAACTGAAAAATTACTGATTACTAATTTTAGAGATAGAGATAAACTTCTAAATAAAAAAACTGAAACCTCACTTAATTGTAAACATTATAAATCCCACCTCTTAAGCAACTTCTCACCCTTCTAATAATAACTATAACCCACCCCTAAAATCTAACACTAACGAATTACACACACCCTATTTACAACCTAAACTATATAGTCCCCCATTCATTTTAAAAGAACCCCTCCACAGAACCCCCACCTATTTATCCCACCATTTTTTAGCTACATCTCTCTTTACCAAACTCATTTTTGTACCCCCCCCTTTGCCTTAATCACTCCTTATGTCATTATTTAAAGGTTCTCGCCCCATAGTCTCTTATTGGCTATTTCCATAATTAGGTCTCGATTTCTATTATTTCAATTACGTACTTATCACAATTGGTATCCTTCGACTTGCCTCTCGGTCTATTATCTACTTGTTAACAACTAATCATTTACTTACCTTCTATTTTAATTAATTATTTAATTTACCATCTACATATAACATATATAATACGCTTTTCTCTTATATTTACCTCTTACTAATTCTTTCAATAATAATTATCATATTTTTTAACACGAAGCTTATTTACATATTTTTCGTATTTGTGT
>NC_136501.1:66693725-66738725 GCF_053919585.1 Euprymna scolopes
CGCAAAAATCTGCCTTTAATCAAACAACATTACAATCTAGCCAAAACATACTAAAATGTTTGTCGTAACCCTTGCCCTCTACTTGACCCAGCTCTGATCACAGAACTAGGTACCTCCCTCTTCCCACATTGGGCGCTCATAGTTCACACGTCTTCCCCGCTGCTACTATATATATAAAAACCTACCAGCCCTACTCGCATTAATACTCACACAACCATCCTGAATATGTCTTCCTCAGAAGACAAAAAGCAACACAACGACCAAAGTCGAACTACACACGGAACATAATAATTCTTTCGATCCACACACTAAAATGATCATCAGAAAAATTGAAAAACTAAAAAAAAAAGACTAATCAAATGAAAGCTCTCTGTTGTCCTTAATAAAGTTTGTTTAAATGAAAGAATGCTGCCTAAATACATACACACAATATATATATATATATATATATATATATATATATATATATATATATATATAGCAAAAATGGTAATTAGTAAATACCTGAGAAGGGGCTCAATACTATTGCAGACCAAACATATATTTTTCATTTTATTACCGTTTTATCTGTTTAGTTACACATGTTTCTGTTACCGAATCGTATAAACGATCCAGCAACTTCGTCAGGCTTGAACAGAAGTAGTTATTATGATTGGTAAGTGCCTTTCCAAATCGTAATAACCACTTCTGTTCAAGTCTTACGCAGTTGCTGGATCGTTTATACGATTCGGTAACGGAAACATGTGTAACTAAACAGATAAAACGGTTATAATATATATATATATATATATATATATATATATATATATATATACTTGTTTATTGTTATATAAACATGTTTACATCCCGCTGCTACAAACAGCCATTTGTTTATTTGTTTCAATCAAACAACAGATATCATCAGGCAGCGACTTGACTATTCAAATGTTCAATGAATAATGTTATTCATTGAACATTTGAATAGTCAAGTCGCTGCCTGATGATATCTGTTGTTTGATTGAAACAAATGGCTGTTTGTAGCAGCGGGATGTAAACATATTTATATAACAATAAACAAGTATTATCAGCTCTTTTTATTGAGCACTATCTAACAACCTCGTTGAATTCACTAGTCTATTACTTTTGAATAAAAAACCCCGAGTATATATATATATATATATATATATATATATATATATATATATATATATAAAGTAAAGTGATTTTCAATTTAAAAATTAAAAAATTTTTTTTTAAATTTAAAAATCAAACTTTAATTAAATTAAAAATCAGTTTCATAAGAAGGAACAACAACAAAGTCAATTATCTGTACGATCGTTTCGGAAATCCGTGATTTTTATTTGTGGTATACATGAAGTTATGTAGAACAATTATATATAGTTTTTTTGGTAAGCACGGTCTCCTCATCAGCAAATTTAGGAGGATTTTTATTGAATTTAAAAGACACCATAAATAAACCTAGCATTAAAAGTAAGGCAGATGAATCTGAAAAAATTGAAATAAAAGGTTTGGATTTAAAATTTATAAGAAAATTAATATAGGTTATAGATAGAAATGAGTAGAAAAAATATATATTTTTGAATTTACATAATAAATTTGATTTAAAAATATATAGAGATAGTTACCTTTTAGTTTTTCTTTTTTTGAAATCAGGAACTGTGTTTAAAGTAGTCATTTAGATGTTTGCTATAGCTTTTTATTTTATTGAATGATGAATTTTAAAAGAGTGACGCTCGTGCAGTAAATTGTTTCCGTTAGCGTATTTTGATTTAAAGACGCTACAGTTAATATATATAGAGAGAGTATTTATTTTGCAAGTTTTTAAGGGGAGATAATTGTCATGTATTATTGACTTTATTTATTATTTGATTTACGGGTCTAAGGGAGGTAATTGGTCTAACTTAATTTATTTAAAAAAAAAAAAATTAATCTATTTTTACTAATGAGTAATTTTTAATGATTTAAGGTGGTTTATATTTATTAAATTTAAACCAACGTTTATGATTACATGTCAGAAGCTCGTGTCTTGAATTTACTAGTTTGGTTGTATTTTTTATATCTTCATATTTTAAAATTTTTAGGGTTTCTTCTGTACATAGTGCACAAAATTTATCTCCTGGTTTATATGATTTGCAAGTCTCAATTATTTGCCATTTTAAGTTGAAAGAAATATTGCTATTTTTTAGTTGTCAAATATAGTTGGATAGATTAGTTTGGTTTGATAGAGAGTTATTTTTAAAAGAATGTTTGTGCGTTGAAATTCTATGTTTTATTGGGCCAGATGTGGAACCAATATATATTACCTCTTGATTATTGTGATTATTTTCCGTTAGGTCTATTGTTGGATTATTATGTGGTGGGTGGATTAGTAATTGATCAGTAGATTGATTTAAGTTGGTGCTATTATTTAATCTGGTAGTTGAGTTATGGCTGTTAATAGGTTCTTGTAGATTTGAAGTTTTTGATACTGTGCAGCTATAGATAACATTTTTAATTTTACATGAGCCTTGTAGGGGACATTTATTTTTTCTTCTACAGTTACAGTCCGATGTATTTTGTATAGTTGTATTTTGTAGTTTATTAATTTTCTTATTATTAGAGCTAATTATTTTCTGATGAAGGTTAGGCATAGTAGAGTAAGAGACTTTAATTGTGTTCTTATTGAAAATTTTATTATATCTATGGGGGGCTTTAAAGTTCTTATCTAATATTTTAAAAAATTCTCTGGCTATGTTTGCCGGGTAATACTGCTAGTATATATATATATATATATATATATATATATATATATATATATATATATATATATATATATATGATATAAAGCTGAATGTGTGTGTGTGTGTGTATGTGTGTGTCTGGTCACGAATAGGCTCCTATATGGTTGAATATTTTAAAAAACTGATTACATATAATGATAGAAGATGTATCGAGACGCAGGAATGGTTATGTTTGATCTTGCAGAACGGTGGTTCATTAAAATTGTGGGGTCTGCGTTCGCGCCTGGTCCAGAAAGTATGGAAATAAAAAATTAAAAATTAAAAAAAAACAAACGTTTACACGCGTTTTTTGATATAGAAGTAGATAAGAATACTTTGATAAGTATGTTTTAACTTAAATAGGGATGGTATAATAAAAGTGTGGGGTCTGCGTTCGCGCCTGGCCTCCATAGAATGGAAATAGGCACAAACTTTAATAAAGACTTTTCATATCTACCTGCATAAGTATACTTTGTTAATTATGCTTTCGTTTGAAGAAATATGGTATAATAAAATTATGGAGTGTTCGTTCGCACCTGACCTCCATAGAATGGAAATATGTCACAAAGTTTAACAAGGTTTTTTAATATAGATCCACAGAATATTGTGACAAGTGTTTTAGTGTGAACAGGTATGGCATATGAGGTTTATCTATTTTATTTTTACTTTCATCATATTTTACTTTGGTTTTGATAACTCCAAATTCAACCCAAATTTACCACCCTTCCTTTTCATAACCTATCATACTTTCATAAATCAGAGTCCATTTTCTGTAGGCTGTTTTTGAACCCAGTCAACGACGGGTACTTTTGCTAGTATATATATATATATATATATATATATATATATATATATATAAATAGATAGCTACATAAACTTATGAGAAATAGAATATATCTATATATGCTCAGACATAGTAAATAACTTATAAAAATATATGTTGCAATTAAGCTACAAAAAATCTTCTGTGTTTCATTCTCATAGGACTCGTCAAACTACGGAGATGAAACGCTCAAAACTCTTTGTAACTTAATTGCTATATATATTGCATAACTTACTACTCTCTCTCTCTCTCTCTATATTTTTTTTTTCTCTCTCTCTCTCTCTCTCTATATATATATATATATATGTATATATATAGGTGTGTGTATGTGTGTGTGTCTGTATCTGTGTATGTGTGTGTGTTGTGGTGTTAGTGGTTGACTAAAAGACGAGAAAGACACAGTAACATTAAAATAAATATGTATTAACAAAAATGCATAAAAGTGGCAATCGAACAATATCTTTGCTCATGACAGGACTATTGTGAATAACCATCTACTTCGGGTGTCTGTCACCGACTCTCTCATAAAACACTTCTCGTTCCTCGGAAGTGATATCATGGGCGGAAGTTACGTCATGGATTAGTTCATTATTCCTAATGCAACCCTCTCTCTCCAACACTTCCCAAGCTTTTTGATCATAAAAGCTGTTAATACGTTTAGGATCGGTCATTAGTGGATCGGTGACCTTTCTTTTCCGAACCGACCGTCTTAGTTCAGGTGCTGTTTTGTAGGTTCAAGATCAAATGCCTCGAAAAGAGTGTCGGTTGGTTCTTCCTCGAACGGAGGTGTATCGCTGGTGTCATCTGCGCGACGTCTTAATTGGTCTTTTGGTAATATCGGGTATGAAGTATACAAGCTCCAACACCATATGAGCTTGTATCACTCGTTGCTATTATTTCCAGGTTTGGATCCTAGTGTGTGAGTAAAAGATCTGTTGAGAAATCCGCGCATACACGAATCTGATTTGGTTTGTTTAGTCACATATGATTTTAGTCAATTATATGGCAGTGGCTGCCCAATCACTGGTGCTGATATTCGATAGTATTCCGGCCTTTTGTAACCGATCCAGTTCCTTATTGATTTTCTCAGTTGCCACAAACGAGACGTTTCGTTTATTCTTGAAAACGGGTAGAACGTTTTCATCAGTTCGAATCTGACTATAGTCCCGGTACATTTTTCGAGACCCGATGAGAAAACTGCTGGAAAAATTTTCCTTTAACTTCAGTCGTTGTGTCCCTGTAGACGTCTTTTACTTTATATTACGTTATAGACGTTTTTAGTTGCGTGTAAACGACTCTATAAGTCACTCCGTCGGTCGGTCGGTCAGTCGGTCGGTCGGTCAGTCGGTCGGTCGGTCGGTCGGTCTCTCCGTAACACTTTTGTGCTCGGCCTTTTTGGTTAAGATCAAAGGCATGTTCTTAATAGATGCTGTTCTTAGCTTTGTAAGCTTTTCTTTGCCTTTTGGCCAAGATCAAAGTGTAGTATCTGTTCCGGCAGATACTGCACTTAAGATAATTTGTACCAGTCAATGGAGGGGAAACCCTCTATACTGGGACAATTATTATTTTTGGTAACCAGAGTGCCCCCTTTTTGCCTACTTTTAGGGGAGCTGGTTTTTACCTCACATTAAAAACAGCCTTGTGCCTAATTTGCTCAGTGGGGGAGCAAATAAATACCATCTGTTCCGGCAGATACTGCAAGCAAAGACCATATGTGGGGGTAACTCCACATATCAGACCTTGGTCAATGTAGGGGCAACCCTTCATACCAATTGTCACTATCCAGCTCCCCTACTCCCCGTGGAGTTGGTCCCCATTTCCCCTTCACTCCTCACATTAAAAATCGGCCTTGTGCCTAATTTGCTCGGTGGGGGAGCAAATAAATACTATCTGTTCCGGCAGATACTGCAAGCAAAGACCATATGTGGGGGCAACCCCACATATAAGACCTTGGTCAATGTAGGGGCAACCCTTCATGCGAATTGCCACCATCCAGCTCCCCTACTCCCCGGGGAGTTGGTCCCCATTTCCCCTTCACTCCTCACATTAAAAATCGGCCTTGTGCCTAATTTGCTCGGTGGGGGAGCAAATAAATACCATCTGTTCCGGCAGATACTGCAAGCAAATACCATATGTAGGGGAGACCCCACATATAAGACCTTGGTCAATGTAGGGGCAACCCTTCATACCAATTGTCACTATCCAGCTCCCCCACTCCCCGGGGAGTTGGTCCCCATTTCCCCTTAACTCCTCACATTTAAAATCAGCCTTGTGCCTAATTTGCTCGGTGGGGGAGCAAATAAATACTATCTGTTCCGGCAGATACTGCAAGCGAATACCATATGTAGGGGAGACCCCACATATAAGACCTTGGTCAATGTAGGGGGCAACCCTTCATACTAGTTGTCACTATCCAGCTCCCCCACTCCCCGGGGAGTTGGTCCCCATTTCCCCTTCACTTCTCACATCAAAAATCGGTCTTGTGCCTAATTTGTTCGGTGGGGGAGAAAATAAATACCCTTTTCTTGGCCTTTTTGGCTTTACAACCGGTCAGTCTGAAAGCCATTCAAGTCATTCTCCAGATCATTCAAGTTGTTTTTGAAGGATTCCAGTTATTTTATAAGCATTCAAGTCATTCTTAACGTCATTCAATTCATCCTTAAGTTCATTAAAGTCATTCTAAGTCATTTACTTTGTATTTATTTAAGTCATTTCAGCCTATTTTTTGCTCATTTTAGTTTATCTTTAAGAATTCCTGTCAATCCTACATTCACGCATTCATTACATGAGAGCATGCGACTAATGGCTATCGGCCTTGTTTACTTTATGGCAGAATTTGTTCATAGCTTGTCTCACAATTCAAATCGCTGTATCCAATCTGTTCCAAAGGGGTTTTCGAGTGTCTTATGCAAATAGACTTTCACTTTTTTTAGAGTGCTATTTAACGTCACAGGGAGTGTCAATTCTCCCTCAAATTTTACGTTATTGCCTATAAATGCTCGAGCTGACTTATTGGTCTTACGCATAGTTGGATTCTTCAACCGTTTCCATGTCTGTACGTTGATAATAGACAGCGTCCAGCTGTAACTTCATTATCTTATTGATAATGTTGACAGTGATGTATTTCCGGCGCCTAACCCTATATGTATACAAAAGAAACACTTTTTTTCTTCACACTTTGCTAATAACAACAACAATGATTGCCATGATGTCATTTGGTACGTTCCAATGTTAATGAAATTTAATGTGTTTGTAGAAAGTAAAATATATTTAATGAGAAGAACAAAACAAACAAACAAACAAACAAAACAAAACAAAAATAAACATCCATATAAAACAATGAAATTTTACAAGAGTCTAAATACGCCTTACGCTACGGTTATTACAAAAAAGACGCCTGGTTAGAGGAACAAAGGTTAACTTAAATATTCATCCTTCTTCTGTATCTATGACTGATTGCCAGTGATTGTGTACATGTATGTATGTATACATGTATGTATACATGTTTGTACGCATGTATGCATACATGTATGTATGCATGTGTGTATGTACGCATGTATGTATACATGTATGCATACATGTATGTATGTATGTATGTATGTATGCATACATGTATTTATGCATGTATGTATGCATTTATGTATACATGTATGTATGTATGTATGTATGTATGTATGTATGTATGTGCGACATAATCGTTGACACACTGGTTCACGTCACATCACCGAAGTTAAGCGAGTATCAGATGGGTGACTATTTGGGAATTCTAGGCGCTGTATATACTTTTCATTGTTTCTAATCGTGCCGAACCTCTACTTGCCACTGGTATTTAACAACGCAGATTCAGGAAAGGTGTGATTGGAGATTGCGCAACTCTTGCCACAAAAAATTCCACGCGCAAGCACCCTTATAGTGGGTATCCATAGTCTGTAAAAACCGAAGGTAGCTAGAATGTATGTATGTATGTATGTATGTATGTATGTATGTATGTATGTTATATACGACACAATCACGTTGACACACCGGTTCTCATCAAATCACCGAAGTTAAGCGACGTTGAGCCTAGCCAGTACCAGATGGATTACTGTTGTGGAGACGCCCACTAATTAGCATACGTGGGTGAAAAGATAAAGATAAAGGTATCAAGTCAGCAAGACCGGGGAGCTGTGTTCGAACGCCGGATAGGCAAGACGCATGTGCCGGTTGCTCCATGAAAGACTTGGAATTCTAGGCGCTGTATATGCTTACCGCTGTAACTTCATTATTTAATGAACGAATCAGATTTGTTTTTGTTTAGTCCTTGTAATTTGCCGTTCTGAACTTCCATTTGTCACTGGTATTCAACAATGTCGACTCTTGTCACAAAAATTTCACGCGCAGGCAGCCTTACAATAGGAATCCATAGTCTGTCAACACTGAAGAAAGCTATCTATCTATCTATCTATCTATCTATCTATCTATCTATCTATCTTGTGATATTTAATGTTTTTCATCATATTTGTGTAAAACTGGGGAGTGTTTAGAAACTTTATCCTTGAATTCGACATTCAAATATGATTTTAATTCAGTAAGAATAAACAATGAACTTTGCAAACTTTTCAAAGGCCAATAGGATATCAGGTGCTAAAGTTTTTTGTTGATTTAAAATTTCATCTTGAAATTTCAAAGCTGAGTATTTTTAGAAAATCTTGATGCATAACAATAACAATCCATGCGATCTTTAAATCGATTCCATCTGTCAACGCGCTTATATTCAATGCTTTATTTGTACAATTTTTTACGTTTTGATGTGAAATATGAATCTAACACTTTCAATCTCTTCGCATAATGTTGACCCAAGGCTATATAAATGTTTTCGAAATAAGTGATAATGCAAGAGAGATATGCTGAGAAAATATGCAGGGTAGGACAGGATTTCCTAACAAAATTATCCTAAGAGATATTTAGTCAATAATGCTGTGTGAAGACGATTATCATCATGATAGAAAATAACTCCAGTTTTGTTGACTATACAAGATTATTTTCGAGTCAAATATTGCAGAGATATATGAATAATGCTTGAATAATTTGAAAACAAAATACATTAATCATGGTCTTAGATTTAAGTAATAACAATACATATAAACTAAATTACAATAGCTTAGATACCTCTTCTGCAAAACGACAAAATATTTTATACCGACCTGATATTATGTACACAAATACTTGAGCTAAAAAAGTCTAAAAAATGGTTATATAATCAGTTAGCACACTTAAAATAATCAGGATACTTTTCTAAAATAACAAAATGGCGACGAAAAAGACGTTCGCATTTTGTTCGATTCAGTTTTTCAAATTAATACAATTATTCTCATGGGAAATTCTAGCATTAAACTTACCTTAACTTAAAGAAAAAACCTGTCAACATATTTTCTCTTGGTGGACTTGGTGGTGTTAAATGTCAAATTAAGTGATGAAAAACAGTTAATAGTGCAGACATGGTTATTCAAATGTCAGTAATTGAAAATATAAATGTTATAAATTGATCTCAAGAAGTTTTCTTTTCTATCCGAATCTGATTTAAACGTAGCATATATATATATATATATATATATATATATATATATATATATATATATATATATATAGATATAGATATAGATATATATATATGTGTGTGTGTGTATGTGTGTATGTGTATTATTATTATTATTATTATTATTATTATTATTATTATTATTATTATTATTATTATTTCTTGTTTCAGCATAAAATGTTATAATGAAATATATTCCCTACAAGAACGAAACGCTGAAGATTCTGTCTAGTTTAATTACCACATATTTTCGTAACCTTCATTCTATTTCCCTCTCCCTTCTCTCTCTCTCTCTCTCTCTTTCTCTGTATATATATACATACATATATCTATGTATATATATAAATATCTATATATACATATATATATATATATTTACATATATATAGATAGATAAATGGATAAATAGATAGATAGACAGATAGATAGAAAGACTGAAGAAGATTTGAACATTTTATACAAAAAATATAATAAATTTTTTAAAAATGCAGTTTAAATTCCCAGAGTTACTAAGTTCAACATATCGCAGACTTAAGGCTTGCATAAGCCAAATTATATCTAGAAAATCCATAATAAAAATGAATTTAGCTATTAAACATTAAAAGCAAAAACAATGCAAAAAAAAAAAAAATCCAAATTCCACTTTTTTCTTCTTCAGTGAAAAATATCACTTCCTCAATAACGAAATGTACATAGGGTACACAATCCAGCAACTATTTCACTAATATATATATATATATATATATATATATATATATATATATATATATATATATATATATATATATTAGCGATATATATATATATAGTAGAAATGGTAATTAATAAAAACTGCAGAAAGTGCTCAATACTGTTGTAGAGCAAATATGCGTTTTATTTTTTATTACCGTATCTTTCTGTTAAGTTACATTATTGTTTCGGCTACCCGGCCGTTTTTTTGGCCGTCTGTAGCTTCGTCAGACTTTTACAGAAATGTTCGTTGTTATGGGATGAAAGAGCGAAAGAGTGAACAGGGGAGGGTGCGAGGATAGCGGGGGGGAAAAAGGGGGCCCTTTGTTCCCTTCCTCTTTTTTCCCCCACTCTCCTTGCACCCCTCCCCTGCTCACTCTTTCACTCTTTCATCCCATGACAACGAACATTTCTGTAAAAGTCTGACGAAGCTACAGACGCTCCCCCCCAAAAAAAAAAACGGCAGGGTAGCTGAAAAAATAATGTAACTTAACAGAAAGATACGGTAATTTTTTTAATTTTTTTTTTATTACATTTTCACCCCAAACAAGGCAAATTGCCACTTTGGTGTAGGGGGCTACTATCAGGGGCAACAACTACTGGGGTACTATGTAGGGATTTGGGCAGCAAGGTGTCGGTTCACATTACACTTGAACTTCTGCACGTCAGTGCTGTTGGGGAAGCAGGGACCTGGAATGGAATTCCAGAGTCTAGCGGTTCTGGGGAAGAAACTATTGGAGTAAAAAGATCTTTTACATCTAGGGATCTCTACAGTGTGGGGGTGGGATTTAGCAGCCTGTCGGGTTTGTCGAGGGTGCTCACGTCGTGGGGGCACAAGTGATTGCAGTTCGTCAGAGCAGTCACCACTAAAATACTTGTAGAAAAGGCAGAGGGATGCAACATTTCGTCGATGGGACAGAGGCTGAAGCTTAGATGCCAGTTCAGGGCCTATCAGGTTTGCGACTCTCTTTTGAACCTTGTCAAGGAGCGAGAGACTAGTAGCTGATGCACCAGCCCAGATGTGGCAGCAATACTCCATACATGGGCGAATGGTGGCCTTATAGAGGTACAGGATACTTTCGGGTGTTAGTAGTTTTCTAGCACGGTAGAGAGAGCCCACCTTTCTTGCAGCGGCCCTGGCAATGCCTTCAATGTAATTGTTCCAACTCATGTTTCCTGTGAACGTTAGGCCAAGGAGTTTGAAAGATGGACTCTCAGATAAAAAGTCGTTGGCCATTGCTATGGGTGGTAGAGAGGGTTTCTTGTAATTATTGAATGAAACTAGTTTAGTCTTGGCAGCATTGAACGCGACCAACCACTTTTGTCCTCATTCCACTACAGATTGGAGGTCTTCCTCTAGTGTTTCTGCCATTTCTTTTGAAATGTGTTCATTCGTCTTCCTGTCGTGCCTGCCATAGAGTGTAGTGTCATCAACATATATACCCATCTCAGAGGCAATGTTGTCGGGGAGGTCATTTATGAATATCAGGAACAATAGAGGTCCAAGGATAGAACCCTGGGGCACCCCCGCATTTATATCATATTGTTTAGATGTACGACCGTCGAGGACAACCTGGATTTTTCTCTTATCTAAGAAGGATTTAATTATGTTAAGTATTCTACCAGTGATACCGTATGATCTGATTTTACTGAGGAGACCCTCATGCCATACCCTGTCAAAAGCTTTAGATATATCTAGAGCTACCGCTCTGCCCTCCCCCGCTTTGTCCAGTGAATGGTATATACGTTCAGAGATCACAGTTAGGATGTCTGCTGTGGAACGGGCTTGTCTAAATCCATATTGTTTGTCAGTCAGTAGTTTAGCATCTGTAAGATGATGGACTAGAGCATGGTTAATTATGGTCTCAAATATTTTGGCAAAAAGTGGGAGGAGGCTAATGGGGTGATAATTTGATGGGTCTGTCCTTTCGCCAGAATTCTTGAATACTGGTACAACAGAAGCAGTTTTCCAACAGCCCGGAAAGCAAGCTTCATTAAGGTATTTGTTGTAGAGTTTGGAGAGAACTGGAGCTACTTCGGCTGAGCACCTTTTTAATAGCACAGCTGGGATAAGATCGGGTCCACATGCTTTTGAGGTGTCAAGGTTTTTTATGATAGCATGCACCTGAGCAGGGGTGGTTTTCAGATCGTCTAGTGTGGCGTCTGTCCGCATAGGAAAGTCAGGTAGAGGGTGGTTGGAAGGGTCCAGTGTGGAGTTTGAGGCAAACCGACTGGCAAGCATGTTAGCCTTGTCGGTTGCTGAGGAGACAACCTCGTGATTGTTGGTTAGTGGGGGAATTGTTGATTGCCCATTATTTACTACACTGTTGTAGATTTTCCAGAAGTCTCTAGTTCCTAGTTTTTGTGCTTCGATGCGCTTTTTAGTGGTTTCCGTAAATTCTCTCTTAGCTGTCGCTATTTCTTTCTTAACGTTATTTCTAGCTTCTATATACTTCAGTCTGTTTGAACTGAACTGATGTCGGTTAAACCTACGGTATGCATGCTGCTTTTGAGCAATGGCAGTTGCACAAGTCGACGTAAACCATTGGGGAGAGTGGGGCTTACTATAAAATTTCCGCATGGGAACATGCGCTTCGATTGCAGTTTTGAACCAGTCAGTGGTCTCGTTTGCACATTGTTCAGCAGGGAGAGAGAAAATATTTTTCCATGGAGCATCTCTAATTAGTTCCCTGATGGCTTCCCAGTCAGCCTTATTATAATATCTCGTTGTTTTGAGCACTGCCTCGTCAGTTTTGGGTCTAGAGTTTAGGGCGATTTCAACCATTATCACTGCATGATCAGCGTTCCCGAGTGGGCTGTGGGCCTTCGTTATGCAGTCATCGGGAACTGTGGTCAAAAACAGATCTAGAAGTGATGCGTGTTGTTCTTCCTGGTCAGGGAAACGGGTTGGAAACGTAACAATTTGTGATAGGGAGTGAGATATAGCGAAGCTATGGGTTGTGCTGCCCGCTGCATCTGTGTGAGTAGAGAATCCAAGCCAGTTTTTGTGGTGGACATTAAAGTCACCAAATACATGTATTTGTGCGCTAGTGTCGAGGGACAGTGCCGTGTCTATGCTGTCAGATACTTTGTTTATTATGGAGCAGTCCTGAGTCGAGGGAGAGCGGTAGAGAAAATAATAGTAGCTAATATTGTGTTGCATGTTTAGTCTAAAGCACATAAAGGCTTGATCATCTGTTTCTAGGTTTGTTTCTCTAGTCAAGGGAAGGGTATTACGAATGTAAACTCCAAGTCCGTGCATATGTCTGTCAGAGTCCTTACGGCAGAGTGGGAGATATCCAGGCATGTTAAAGTTGTTAGAGGGAATGGAGGAGTGTAGGTTAGTCTCACTTAGTGCTAAGATATCCGGGGTATTTGTTAAGAGAAATGCTTCAACATCAGCTAAGTTAGTTCTAAGCCCACGGATATTTGTGAATGAGAGCCTCAAGGGAGGAGGCAAGTTGAATTTGTTTGTCCCTAATCCTGGTTTAAGCTTATTTTTAAATTGTACTGTCGTCATATTTTTTTAAGAGTTTCGGTAAGGGGGAGCTAAACAAGAGGTTATGCAGAGCTTCAGACATGCATCACAAGTAGACCATCAGCTGACCTTTCTCCAATTAGGATTGTGGCCTCAGGAAAGCCCACCGGGGATGAGTGCAGGGTCCCTTTCCATGCGCGTCAAGGCACTACAAACAACCCGATATTATTCAACTCTTGATGGAGCAGCAGCTCTAAGCGCTACCAAAGAGTTAGGGCTCCTGTACTACCAGTCGGAACAGCAGCCAGGAACTGTCAATCCGGTGCCCTCAACCCATTAGAAGAAGGTCAACCCAATCAAATCGCTCAGACATATCTTATACTCAAGCACTCCCAAATGTTCAGTTTTAGGGGTGGGGCGTGCTGGGAAGGGGAAGAACGGCGTTCATTGCCCTAGTCAGGAAACAAGATCTACCGCTGGGTGTTTCTGTCGAATCACCGAGATAGTGTCTCTGCGCTTGACTAATAGGCAAAGAAGGAGTATGGAAGCCGGGCGATAGACAGAGCCTATCTACTCCTTAAAGAGCCTATCTACTCCTTAATAAAACGTATATATATATATATATATATATGTATATATATATGTATATATATATATATATGTATATATATATAGATAGATAGATAGATAGACAGATAAATATATTAGTGATGGGACGATTCCAAACTCTATTCCTATATCGATTCTTGTAAAATTTTAAAACATTTAATTATAAATTTGATTCTATCACTGTACCCCTCATGTAATATCTGCATACATTTTACAAACCGTAAAAGAAATACAAGTAGGAGAAGGGTGTATATCACAAGATCTTTCTCAATATTTTTCCTAAATATTTTTTTCGTAACTTATTGAAAATTGTAAGACAAGATTAAAAACAAATCCAAAAATCTCATTTGCGTTTGTTCGTCCTTAAGGCTATTTGAAATTTTCATAAACGATTAAAAAGAATCGAGGATTGGTATGCAAAATAAGAAATCAGTGTAAGAAAAGAATAGTTAACAAAGCCCATCTTATATCAAGACTAGGTTTCTTCATGAAATTGTTACTATTTACGAAACTATTTTTTACATTCGGAAAAGTCTTTGATAACTATTTGCTACTTTTTTTTGATGAAAATTTTTTCACATTTTTATTGCAATTATTAGATTGAATTGCATTACTTTAAAAAGAAAAACAAGACATAATAATAATAATAATAGTAATAAAAATGATAACAATAATAATAATAATAATAATAATAATAATAAGAACAATAATAATAATAACAATAATAATAATTATAATAATAATAACAATAATGATAACAATAATAATAATAATAATAACAACAACAATAATAATCATAAAAATAATAACAATAATAATCATAATAATAATAATAATAATAATAATAATAATAATAATAATAATAATAATAAAATGAATAAGAAAAATACATATTGCAGAACACCGAAAGAATAATCACTGCAGAAAGAAGAAACAAACAAGATAAAAAAAAGACAATGCATAAGACGAGAGGAAAATGAGACGAGAAACAGCTACACGGACGATCTATAAAGACAGCAAAAGATGAAACTAACGGAAACTCTTAGAAATGGCTTCAAAAAGGAAACCTGAACAGGAAAACTGAATCACTAATTACAGCCGCGCAAGATAACGCGATTAGAACCAACCACATCAAAGCAAGGATCGACATGACAGAAGAAAACAGCAAATTCAGACTCTGTGGACAAAAAAAATAAATAAATAAATAAAAAAAATAAAAATAAATAAACGAAACAGTAAACCGCATAATAAGTTAATGCAGCAAACTAGCCTAAAAAGGATATAAAAATAGCCACGATCAAGTGAGGAGGGCAATTATGCATCTTAACCACCCAGACAAATGGTACAGGCACAAATCAGCAGTAGTACTAAATGAAAGGCAGAAGATCTTATAGGACATGAATATCCAAACGTATAAACCCGTCCATGCAAGAAGACTGGATATCATAATAGTTTAAAAGAAGACAAAGTCCTGCCAGATCGTAGATTTTGCCGTCCCAGCATGTCACAGAGTGAATATCAAGGAGACTGAGAAGCAGAGCAAATACACGGAACTGGACAGAGAGCTCAAAGGGATCTGAAAAATGAAGAAAGTCTAGATAACACAAGTAAGAGTAGAATCACTGAGAACAATACGAAAAAAATAAAAACCTCCGAAAAAAGAATGGGAGAGATTGGAATTAGAGGGATGGCTGAGAAGATACAAAGGATAACAATAATGAAAACTGCAGAAACATTAAGGAAAATCCTTGAATTTGGAGACTAACACACATGAACTACACTAACACAGAAACGACTACAAATGTAAAAGGCAAAGGGACATCACATGGAATCAACGGTATAATTCTATGATACTCCCCTTTCTGTGTGTGTATGTGTGTCACCATAAACTGGCACCACACCAAATAAACGAGGAGGGTCAAGGACGATGGAAAAACAGAGGAGAAAAAGCGCTAACCAAATCTCCGCTGGTTGAATGCAAAGAGGCCTGAGATCTTGAGGAGGCTTATTGCCAGCCAAATTCCAGTGAAGACCAATGGTCGCTGCCAACGAGAAATCGATGGTAAGCGGCTTTTGCGATACCGAAATTTTTTTTGCAAATATTATTCAAAGATGTCGAGAATACTGGAAATCTAAGAGGACCTTTTGTCACTCAGATTCCAATATACACCACAAGTTATTCATATTATTTGGATTCATCGGACTACTGTTCTCATCTTGAGTGTGAACTAGAGCAATCTTTCATGATCGCTTGTGTGACTACCCACAATAAGTAAATAATAAAAGTAATACCATTAATAATAATGGCAAATATAGCAAGATCTTTAGCTAAATCATTCCCCCTAAAATGATATTCTACTTTTTTTTTGATAATTACGTGGCGAAAAGAAAAAAAAGAACACTTATTTTAGAATTTCGAAAAGGAAATCAGTTTCGTTCACAAAATGTTAATCATTTTCGGATAATTATAACTTTTTAATCTTTTCTAATCGCGCAAAAATCGAAAATCAAGCAAAATACTGGTGGAAATTAAGTCTGCTCGATTGTTGACATTTAGTTTATGTACTTTTTGTTTAATATTTGATATTGGGCGGTTATCAAAGATTTTCGTTCTTATAGGGCAGCCATTTTTATTCTAACTCAATAAATTGTCATTAAGTTTGTTTTGAACCAAAACACGCTTTAAATAAGTTTAAACATAAATTTATCTAGGTAGTAGAATTGTCTTGCATTTATTTGTTTTTCATCTCTTCTTTTTCTGTTCTGTTAGTTACAGTAACAAATTCCCGAATATCATTCTCCTTTTTTGTATGAGTTTAAATATTGATATAATTTTTTTAATTCAGAAACTTCTAAAAGTTTCCCTTTTAAGTATTTTATTTAAGATTTTTATAAACTCATTGTGTAATAAAGCAGGTTTGAAAGAGATACAGTTTTACTTTTACTTTAATCTTCTTGAAGAAGTGTAACCTGCTGATTCTGCTTCATTATCATCAGTAGATGTAGAATCCAATTCTTAGTGTATTCCATGTCATTCTTTTAAAATTTAATTTGAATCTTGGATCTAGGAAAGTAGACACATACAAGTTTTATCATTTAGATAGGATGAAAATCTTTTTTCCATTGATTTATTGAATTATTCAACAGTGGTAGGGATTCCACTAAAGTCAGAAACACTAGAATTAGATTGGATAGTTTTTAAAAGAAATAATCTAAAAGCTAAAATTGTAGGTATCATCATCGTCTGGTAGAAGTTCAGCGAATTACGTTTTTGGTGATTTCTTTAACTGGACAACTTTTTAACAAGTCCCCAACAGTAAGTTGTTAAGGTAATAATCTTAAAGCGTCCCAAAATAATGATAAAAATAAACAAATTAAAAAAAATCCAGTTTGTGCGAATCATTCTGTTGTACATACAGGGGCTGGACAAAATAAGAGAAACCCTTTAAAAATCAACAAATTTTATTTTAGTATGGCGTAGGTCCACGTTCTGCAGCAATAACAGCCACAATTCTCCGAGGTATTGATTCATGCAAATTGTGAATTGGTTCCAAAGGAATTTTATCCCAATTCTTCAGCTAAAACATCCTCCAGTTCTTTAAGAGAAGATGGCGGCGGAAATCGATTTCTTACAGGAATCTCCAAAATCCACCATAAATGTTCATTAATGTTGAGATCTGGGGATTGTGATGACCAAATCAAATGCTCGACTTCATTGGAATGCTCTTCGTGCCAATCTTTAATAATTCTAGCTGTATCTTGAAAGATGACGTCCCCCCCCGGAAACAGTTCTTGAACTATAGGATGAACTTGGATGGAAAGTAGATGTAGAAGTACAGTTGTAAATATGTTTTATATGTGAATCTTTTAAAATAATTATTTGATTCATGGATCTAGAGAAAGTAGACATACACAAGTTTTTATCATTTAAAATAGGATGAAAATCATGTTTCCATTGATAACCTAAATTGATCAACAATGGTAAGAAGGATTCCACTAAAGTCAGAAATACTAGAATTATATTGGACAGCTTTAAATAGAAATGATATCAGAACTTAATTTGTAGGTATTATCACTAATATGGTTGAAGTTCTGTGACTTGCTTCTTTGGTGATTTCTTCAAATGGAATCAGGAACTGGATTTATTTTACAAACAAGTCTCCATTGGTAAGTTGTTAAAGTAAGAATCTAATCAACAATCATCTAATTATTACAAGATATTTTTGTTGTTCTTCATTTATTTTCAGCATATAATATGTTGAATTTCACCATGTGGTCACACCTTGAAGGAGCTTGCTTTTCCAACTAAAGCCGATCCTGTATTTCAGTTAATTTACTAATTGCTAATAGAAAGCGATTAAAGTGAGAAACTGTATTTCTGTTAGATGAAATGGTTGTCTTTACAGCCTGTGATACAATGTATGATAGTTATTCTAAATCACGTTCCTGACATCAACAACCATATTTGTTACTGAATCCTGCAAGACGAAGAAAACTTTATTGAGGATTTTATACTTATTCAGAACATTGTGCAATTCTTCACTTATTTTTGCATCTATGTGTGCAATAGGGAATAGAACAACTCGAAGAACAGCCCTACACTGTCCACAGTCATTTAAAAGCCTGTAACCTGTAAAACCTGTAAAAATCAGAAAGAGAGCATTATCTGTTGGAGCTGTCCTAATGTTTGTAGTTAAAAAAATGTTGCTAATTCCAGTAAGAGACAGTAGAATTTTTGTTTCACTTTTATAAATATATCGAAAAATATTTTACAGTAAAGTACTTTTTTGATGGAGTGCTGTTATTTGAACAAAGTTTTGCAATAAGCCTATTAATTCCAATGTCCGATGTTACAGAATATGGTTAAATATGACCAGCAATCATTTCTCCTCTTAGATAATGGATCTCTAGTATTCCAAACTTTCCTTTTGGCCAATATTGATTCTATAGTAGTTTGGTGTTTCGTTAGAGGCTCGTAGTTGCTGCCACTTGCTCCTGGAATGTCTTTCCCTGAATATTTATTGTGTTTCATTTTGTTATCTGCAACTTTTGCTTCTTTTGAATGAACATTTCTAAGATGGTTTAACATATTAGTCATTGTAAAAACATTTTACTGATTTGCCACCCTTTGATGTAATAGATTGACATAACTTGCAAGCAGCTGTATTCTTATTCTTGGGATTGACATCAAAATACTTCCAGCAGAAACTGGTTGCCATAATGGTTGAATGTTGTTACTGAATTAACTAAATATTAATTTAGTTAATTTTTTACATATTGAAATTACATATGTCTGATTTCTAATTAGTAATTTATCTCAATAAAATATACATTATCTAAACGAGAAAAATATAAACATAAATGTAATGGTAGCAAGAGTCCAAAAATAAGGAACAAGAGTATGACTGATGAAGAATGCTTTATTTTTGGTTCGCACATCGTCGCAATTTACTGTACATAAAACTGAAAGATGAAGTAATGCTTTTTTGACAGTGATTCAAAGTAAAAAATAATGCTAATTTGATAGGACAAGAAAGGAGGGAAATTTTCCATATGCTTGCATCTATTTGCCTCAAATTCAGTGCAGTTGTAAAAATCTACAAGTTAACAGCACGTCATGTTTGTTATTTGATAATATGGCGTAGAAGATGCATGTCTCTTTAATAAATTTTCACTGGCAAGTAAAACTTATCTTCGTTTACAATATAATTAATATTAGTATCATTTATAACAACAAAATTTGCTGATAAATCGGCATTAGAAAACCTACTAATCGACCGATTATTAGAATAATCAGTAATCGGCCAATTTGGTAATCGGTACATCCAATATATATATATATATATATATATATATATATATATATATATATATATATATATATATATATGTGTGTGTGTGTGTGTGTGTGTGTGTATGTGTGTATAATATGTGTGTGGTTAAGATAGTCTGTAACGTAAAATTAAATTTAGATCAATGGAAGTTTTAGTATATGGAATAGTGGATATGTATAGCAACAGACAAGTAGAAATAAGATAACAAAAACATCTGCAAAGTAGAACAGATACCTCTTTTGTTTCAGACGACCATATAATTTAGTTTAGAAAAACTTTGTTTAAAAGAGTCGGAGCTTTATGTACAGTGAAACGTAGATGGTCAGCTAGAGGTGGAGTGATGTTTCATTAATTCCATAGGACGGGGGTAGTGAAAGAATAGGATTCGAGTTTAAGCAAGAGTGAGAGAAACATAGCTGGTTGTTGTGAGAGCTGTATGCGGTAGGTGTAGTGGCCAATGCCAGGTTGCTATGGATAGTTTTCATAAATAATAGATCCTATAAAAACGAGCTAAATAAGAACAAAAATAATAGGTTACCGGGCAACGCCGGATAAGGATAGCTAGTAGAACATCAAGAAATGGTGAGAAAGACGAGATTGTTTGATTGTGATTATTTTGTGCGAAACTGAAGTCAGATTAACTCGGTGAATGTTAAGAGATCAGCCGTCGTGTGAAACTCAATAATTTTTTTTCCGAAAAGGCGTCGCCTTTTGCCTGATTTGGCATCGTCAATATCTTCGGCGCCATCTTAGATGGTGGATGCCCCACAGAGAATGTAATTATCTCGGATTCCAAAACGTACGCCGCGTAAAAATCGGGGAGTCATAATATGAAACCAAAACAAACACTAATACACGAACGCGTTATTCTCTCCCCCTTTTTTAATGACCTTTTTTTCTTTTTTTGCCGTTGTCTTTTTTCATTTCTACTAAAGAATACGGGGCTTATCTCGAGTCGGAATTACACTTTGAATGCTGTGCACTGAATCATCATCATCATCATCATCATCATCATCATCATCATCGTCGTCGTCGTCGTCGTCATCATCATCATCATCAACAACAACAACAACAACAACAACAACAACCGCAACCGCAACAGAAACCGGATCTCACGTAGATCGTTTGGTTCTTGACGTTTAATGTGCAGGTTAACCTCATAACTGCTTTAACGCATCGGTTCTATTGTATGATTTGTATTATTCGAACTATTATTCGCATCTTGAGTCTTATTTTCATATATTTCAGCCGATGTCGTTTCCGACCTTCTTCAAGTACATCTTGTCGAACTCTATAATCTGTATTTAATTGTAGAATGGAACCATTTATTTAATTCATCAGCGTAGCATCCGTCAGGTAGAAGTCTTAAATAATTCGCAAGTCTTAGTATCGCCAACACGTAGGATTAAACCTTCAATCTCCAGTTCGTGGCGTCACAGATAAAGTGCTTCGTAAATTCAGTTCTATGCAAAATTTTTCTGGAGGTTGAAGATTTTATAAATTAGGGGTAACTTTGAAATTCTGTACAGATTTTAGAGTTCAAAAGTTCAGCAAGTTACAAAGGCTACATTGGCTGAAACGTTGTTAGCATAACACTCAAGATGAGAACTGCAGTCAGAATAATCCAAATAATCCAAATGATCAATTCTCATCTAAAATATTCAGAAACATTATCGTTTATTCTTAGATCACCGAAGTCAGGTTGGTGCCAATTTTGTCAACATTTAGTAATACCAGGCGCTTTACATGGAAAGACATCCACATCTCCCCACAAATCAACGCATAAACAAGATAAATAAATAAACAAGTAAACTACCGTCGTCAACGCTTATTGCAAAACCATGAAACATAGAAGATCTCTTATATGGTGTTAAAATATTAATAACAGCGTCGCGTTTAACTACAAGCTTATTGGGATTGGCTTTGCAATTTCCTATGACACATACAATGCAGGCTTATCTCTGGTATGCCTCCTATTAGTGTTTCTGGCTTATTGTAAAAATTGACGTTTCCATTCTTCATTGTATGCTTCTAGCCAAATCTCATTCTCCTCCCGATTCTATATTATAGTGTTTCTGTCATTTTCCATCAAGATGGCTTTGAGGCTTTCAGACAACCCTACAAAAGAGAAAGAAACGCTTTCAAGAGAGACAGATCTGAGGTTAAGTCTAGCTATCCGCAAATTATTCGTGATTCTACCTCATCCTAAAAAGTTGGCTTTCGTGATATTTAGAAAATCTACAACAACCGATAATGGCATTCGGGTAATTTTGTTTTCTAAGGATAAGGCTGCTCTCTTTGCTCGTCTTGCTTGCTTGCAATTCTTCTTTTAGTGATTCTAGCGCAGTTCTTCCCGATTTTCCTTCCCAAAATGATGACTTTCTGAATTTTGTCGTCATCACTACGAAGACTGTTACTGATATTTGTTCTTTTCAGGACCATTATAAGGCTTCTGGTTATCGTTTGCAAATGTGGTGCTCCTGAACGTTCATATATATATATATATATATATATATATATATGTGGGGGCATATATGTCTGTATGTATGTGTGAATGTATATATATGTGTGTATATATATGTGTGTATGTATATATAAATATATATATATGGATATATATAGTAAGGTATGTTTATATATTTTTATGTGCAGAATTCTCTCCTAAACTATTATTAATTGGTCATTATAAAATTTTAAGAATACAACTTCTATGTGTAAGGGGTCAAAATGTGGGCTATATACAGTTTAATTTAGTTTCATGCAACGGGAGTAAAAAGAGGATCAAATTTCAGATAAATCCGATATTTTGAAATTTCAACAATAGACAACAATTTACAATTATTGCTACATTTTTAGTTTCTTAGGACTACTTTAGACCCACAATCTTTCATTTAAAAATTCAATGATTACAGATTTATTTCATTGTCATTAAACACCAATGATATAAAATCCACTGAATTTTACTGAAAACCTATAATCTTTACTGAAAACCTATAATCTTTAAATTTCAGTCATTTTAATGATCAAAATAATGTATAGAGCTAATTAATAATGGCGCAGGTTAAGGTTGTTTTGTGTGTGGATGAGGTTTTACCACTCGGAGGGTGAGTGGTAGAATGAAGAAACTTTTTAATGGGGTGTCTTCACCAATCGAATTGATAAGATTAAGGAAGTTTTAAAATGTACGCTTCCAAGTCAAACAGACGAATAGTAGTAATATTAATGGTTTTATTGGGTGGATTGACCCTCGTATGTAGGGATTGGCTTTGCAATTTCCTATGACACATACAATGGAGGCTTATCTCTGGTATTCCTTCTAGTAGTGTTTCTGGCTTATTGTTTAAATTGACGTTTCCATTCTTCATAGTATGCTTCAAACCAAGTCTCATTCTCCTCCCTAATATATATTCTAGTGTTTCTGCCATTTTCCATCGTAACCATTTATTAAATCATTATCATCAAGATGGCTTTGAGGCTTTCAGACAACCCTACAAAAGAGAAAGAAACACTTGCAAGAGAGACAGATCTGAGGTTAAGGCTATTAATCTGCAAAGTATTCGTGACTCTACCTCATCCTAAAAAGTTGGCTTTCTTGATATTTAGAAAATCTACAACAACCGATAATGGCATTCGGGTGATTTTGTTTTCTAAGGATAAGGCTGCCCTCTTTGCTCATCTTGATTGCTTGCGATTCTTCCTTTAGTGAATCTTTACCAATCGAACTAGGGGCTATTGGTAAGATTAAGGGAGTTTTAAAATGTACGCTTCCGAGTCAAACAGACGAATAGTAGTAATATTAATGGTTTTATAAGTAGTAATATTAATGGTTTTATTAGTAGTAATATTAATGGTTTTATTGGGTGGATTGACTTTCGTATGTAGGGTTAGATGAATTTATATTTTGTCAGTAATAATGATACAATGTTTTTTTTAATAACTTAAGCCACAAACCCAAAGAATCTATCACCTATAACTAAAAATGGTTAACCGCCCTAAAAGCCAGAATGGTCAGAAGATGAGTCATTGGTTTACATTACATTTAGATGCAAAAAATACATCGTAGTCTAATCTCTAAAATAATTTTTTCGTTCTGTTTTTTTTTTATAAGCAAACAAGCAGTTCAGCCCAGCTGTATTCAGGCCCTATGCACTTTATGTGCATATGTATATATTAAAAAGTGTGCTTATGTATATATTCAAACGTGTGCTTATGTATATATTAAAAACTGTGCATATGTATGTATTAAAAAGTGTGCTTATGTGTATATTAAAAAGTCTGCTTATGTATATATTAAAAAGTGTGCTTATGTATATATTAAAAAGTGTGAATATGTATATATTAAAAAGTGTGTTTATGTATATATTAAAAAGTGTGCTTATGTATATATTAAAAAGTGTGCTTATGTATATATTAACAAGTGTGCTTATGTATATATTAAAAAGTGTGAATATGTATATATTAACAAGTGTGAATATGTATATATTAAAAAGTGTGCTTATGTATATATTAAAAAGTGTGAATATGTATATATTAAAAAGTGTGCCTATGTATATATTAAAAAGTGTGCTTATGTATATATAAAAAAGTGTGCTTATGTATATATTAAAGAGTGGGCTTATGTATATATTAAAAAGTGTGAATATGTATATATTAAAAAGTGTGCTTATGTATATATTAAAAAGTGTGCTTATGTATATATTAAAAAGTGTGCTTATGTATATATTAAAAAGTGTGAATATGTATATATTAAAAAGTGTGCTTATGTATATATTAAAAAGTGTGCTCATGTATATATTAAAAAGTGTGCATATGTATATATTAAAAAGTGTGCATATGTATATATTAAAAAGTGTGCATATGTATATATTTAAAAGTGTGAATATGTATATATTAAAAAGTGTGCTTATGTATATATTAAAAAGTGTGCTTACGTATATATTAAAAAGTTTGCTTATGTATATATTAAAAAGTGTGAATATGCATATATTAAAAAGTGTGCTTATGTATATATTAAAAAGTGTGCTTATGTATCTATTAAAAAGTGTGCTAATGTATATATTAAAAAGTGTGAATATGTATATATTAAAAAGTGTGAATATGTATATATTAAAAAGTGTGCATATGTATATATTAAAAAGTGTGCTTATGTATATATTAAAAGTGTGCTTATGTATATATTAAAAAGTGTTCTTATGTATATATCAAAAAGTGTGAATATGTATATATTTAAAAGTGTGCTTATGTATATATCAAAAAGTGTGCTTATGTATATATTAAAACGTGTGCTTATATATATATTAAAAAGTGTGCATATGTATATATTCAAAAGTGTGCATATGTATATATTAAAAAGTGTGCTTATGTATATATTAAAAAGTGTGAATATGTATATATTAAAAAGTGTGCTTATGTATATATTAAAAAGTGTGAATATGTATGTATTAAAAAGTGTGAATATGTATATATTAAAAAGTGTGCTTATGTATATATTAAAAAGTGTGCTCATATATATATTAAAAAGTGTGAATATGTATGTATTAAAAAGTGTGCATATGTATATATTAAAAAGTGTGCTTATGTATATATAAAAAAGTGTGATTATGTATATATTAAAAAATGTGCTTATGTATATATTAAAAAGTGTGAATATGTATATATTAAAAAGTGTGCTTATGTATATATTAAAAAGTGTGAATATGTATATATTAAAAAGTGTGCTTATGTATATATTAAAAAGTGTGAATATGTATATATTAAAAAGTGTGCATATGTATATATTAAAAAGTGTGCTTATGTATATATTAAAAAGTGTGCTTATGTATATATTAAAAAGTGTGCTTATGTATATATAAAAAGTGTGAATATGTATATATTAAAAAGTGTGCTTATGTATATATTAAAAAGTGTGAATATGTATATATTAAAAAGTGTGAATATGTATATATTAAAAAGTGTGCATATGTATATATTAAAAACCGTGCTTATGTATATATTAAAAAGTGTGCTTATGTATATATTAAAAAGTGTGAATATGTATATATTAAAAAGTGTGCATATGTATATATTAAAAAGTGTGCTTATGTATATATTAAAAAGTGTGCTTATGTATATATTAAAAAGTGTGAATATGTATATATTAAAAAGTGTGCTTATGTATATATTAAAAAGTGTGCTTATGTATATATTAAAAAGTGTGCTTATGTATATATTAAAAAGTGTGCTTATGTATATTTTAAAAAGTGTGAATATGTATATATTAAAAAGTGTGCATATGTATATATTAAAAAGTGTGCATATGTATATATTAAAAAGTGTGCTTATGTATATATTAAAAAGTGTGCTTATGTATATATTAAAAAGTGTGAATATGTATATATAACAAAGTGTGAATATGTATATATTAAAAAGTGTGCATACGTATATATTAAAAGGTGTGCTTATGTATATATTAAAAAGTGTGCTTATGTATATATTAAAAAGTGTGCTTATGTATATATTAAAAAGTTTGAATATGTATATATTAAAAAATGTGAATATGTATATATTAAAAAGTGTGCATATGTATATATTAAAAAGTGTGCTTATGTATATATTAAAAAGTGTGAATATGTATATATTAAAAAGTGTGCATATTTATATATTAAAAAGTGTGAATATGTATATATTAAAAAGTGTGAATATGTATATATTAAAAAGTGTGCATATGTATATATTAAAAAGTGTGCATATGTATATATTAAAAAGTGTGCTTATGTATATATTAAAGAGTGTGCTTATGTATATATTAAAAAGTGTGCTTATGTATATATTAAAAAGTGTGCTTGTGTATATATTAAAAAGTGTGCTTATGTATATATTAAAAAGTGTGCTTATGTATATATTAAAAAGTGTGCATATGTATATATTAAAAAGTGTGAATATGTATATATTAAAAAGTGTGCATATGTATATATTAAAAAGTGTGCTTATGTATATATTAAAAAGTGTGCTTATGTATATATTAAAAAGTGTGAATATGTATATATTAAAAAGTGTGCATATGTATATATTAAAAAGTGTGCTTATGTATATATTAAAAAGTGTGATTATGTATATATTAAAAAGTGTGAATATGTATATATTAAAAAGTGTGAATATGTATATATTAAAAAGTGTGCATATGTATATATTAAAAAGTGTGCTTATGTATATATTAAAAAGTGTGCTTATGTATATATTAAAAAGTGTGAATATGTATATATAAAAAAGTGTGAATATGTATATATTAAAAAGTGTCCTCATGTATATATTAAAAGGTGTGCTTATGTATATATTAAAAAGTGTGCTTATGTATATATTAAAAAGTGTGCTTATGTATATATTAAAAAGTGTGCTTATGTATATATTAAAAAGTGTGCTTATGTATATATTAAAAAGTGTGAATATGCATATATTTAAAAGTGTGCTTATGTATATATTAAAAAGTGTGCATATGTATATATTAAAAAGTGTGAATATGTATATATTAAAAAGTGTGCATATGTATATATTCAAAAGTGTGCTTATGTATATATTAAAAAGTGTGCTTATGTATATATTAAAAAGTGTGAATATGTATATATTAAAAAGTGTGCTTATGTATATATTAAAAAGTGTGACTATGCATATATTAAAAAGTGTGCTTATGTATATATTAAAAAGTGTGCTTATATATATATTAAAAAGTTTGCATATGTATATATTAAAAAGTGTGCATATGTATATATTAAAAAGTGTGCTTATGTATATATTAAAAAGTGTGAATATGTATATATTAAAAAATGTGCTTATGTATATATTAAAAAGTGTGAATATGTATATATTAAAAAGTGTGCTCATGTATATATTAAAAAGTGTGAATATGTATATATTAAAAAGTGTGCATATGTATATATAAAAGGTGTGAATATGTATATATTAAAAAGTGTGAATATGTATATATTAAAAAGTGTGCATATGTATATATTAAAAAGTGTGCTTATGTATATATTAAAAAGTGTGCTTATGTATATATTAAAAAGTGTGCTTATGTATATATTAAAAAGTGTGCTTATGTATATCATAAAAAGTCTGAATATGTATATATTAAAAAGTGTGCATATGTATATATTAAAAAGTGTGCTTATGTATATATTAAAAAGTGTGCTTATGTATATACTAAAACGTCTGCTTATATATATATTAAAAAGTGTGCTTATGTATATATATAAAAGTGTGAATATGTATATATTAAAAAGTGTGCATATGTATATATTAAAAAGTGTGCTTATGTATATATTAAAAAGTGTGCTTATGTATATATTAAAAAGTGTGCTTATGTATATATTAAAAAGTGTGCTTATGTATATATTAAAAAGTGTGCATATGTATATATTAAAAAGTGTGCTTATGTATATATTAAAAAGTGTGCTTATGTATATATTAAAAAGTGTGAATATGTATATATTAAAAAGTGTGCATTTGTATATATAAAAAAGTGTGCTTATGTATATATTAAAAAGTGTGCTTATGTATATATTAAAAAGTGTGAATATGTATATATTAAAAAGTGTGTATATGTATATGTTAAAAAGTGTGCTTATGTATATATTAAATAGTGTGCTTATGTATATATTAAAAAGTGTGCTTATGTATATATTAAAAAGTGTGAATATGTATATATTAAAAAGTGTGCATATGTATATATTAAAAAGTGTGCTTATGTATATATTAAAAAGTGTGCTTATATATATATTAAAAAGTGTGCTTATGTATATATTAAAAAGTGTGAATATGTATATATTAAAAAGTGTGCATATGTATATATTAAAAAGTGTGCTTATGTATATATTAAAAAGTGTGCTTATGTATATATTAAAAAGTGTGCTTATGTATATATTAAAAAGTGTGCTTCTGTATATATTAAAAAGTGTGCTTATGTATATATTAAAAGTGTGCTTATGTATATATTAAAAAGTGTGAATATGTATATATTAAAAAGTGTGAATATGTATATATTAAAAAGTGTGCTTATGTATATATTAAAAAGTGTGCATATGTATATATTAAAAAGTGTGAATATGTATATATTAAAAAGTGTGCTTATGTATATATTAAAAAGTGTGAATATGTATATATTAAAAAGTTTGCTTATGTATATATTAAAAATGGTGCATATGTATATATTAAAAAGTGTGCATATGTATATATTAAAAAGTGTGAATATGTATATATTAAAAAGTGTGCTTATGTATATATTAAAAAGTGTGCTTATGTATATATACAAAATGGTGCATATGTATATATTAAAAAGTGTGAATATGTATATATTAAAAAGTGTGCTTATGTATATATTAAAAATGGTGCATATGTATATATTAAAAAGTGTGAATATGTATATATTAAAAAGTGTGAATATGTATATATTAAAAAGTGTGCATATGTATATATATAAAGGTGTGCTTATGTATATATTAAAAAGTGTGCATATGTATATATTAAAAAGTGTGCTTATGTATATATCAAAAAGTGTGCTTATGTATATATTAAAAAGTGTGCTTATGTATATATTAAAAAGTGTGCATATTTATATATTAAAAAGTGTGCTTATGTATATATTAAAAAGTGTGCATATGTATATATTAAAAAGTGTGCTTATGTATATATTAAAAAGTGAGCATATGTATATATTAAAAAGTGTGAATATGTATATATTAAAAAGTGTGCTTATGTATATATTAAAAAGTGTGCTTATGTATATATTAAAAAGAGTGCATATGTATATATTAAAAAGTGTGAATATGTATATATAAAAAAGTGTGCTTGTGTATATATTAAAAAGTGTGCATGTGTATATATCAAAAAGTGTGCATATGTATTTATTAAAAAGTGTGAATATGTATATATTAAAAAGTGTGAATATGTATATATTAAAAAGTGTGCTTATGTATATATTAAAAAGTGTGCTTATGTATATATTAAAAAGTGTGCTTATGTATATATTAAAAAGTGTGCTTATGTATATATTAAAAAGTGTGCATATGTATATATTAAAAAGTGTGCTTATGTATATATTAAAAAGTGTGCATATGTATATATTAAAAAGTGTGCTTATGTATATACTAAAAAGTGTGCTTATGTATATATTTAAAAGTGTGCATATTTATATATTAAAAAGTGTGCTTATGTATATATTAAAAACTGTGCATATGTATATATTAAAAAGTGTGCTTATGTATATATTAAAAAGTGTGCTTATGTATATATTAAAAAGTGTGCTTGTGTATATATTAAAAAGTGTGCTTATGTATATATTAAAAAGTGTGCTTATGTATATATTAAAAAGTGTGCTTATGTATATATTAAAAAGTGTGCATATGTATATATTAAAAAGTGTGAATATGTATATATTAAAAAGTGTGCATATGTATATATTAAAAAGTGTGCATACGTATATATTAAAAAGTGTGCATGTGTATATATTAAAAAGTGTGAATATGTATATATTAAAAAGTGTGCACATGTATATATTAAAAAGTGTGCTTATGTATATATCAAAAAGTGTGCTTATGTATATATTAAAAAGTGTGCTTATGTATATATTAAAAAGTGTGAATATGTATATATTAAAAAGTGTGCTTATGTATATATTAAAAAGTGTGCTTATGTATATATTAAAAAGTGTGAATATGTATATATTAAAAAGTGTGCATATGTATATATTAAAAAGTGTGCATATGTATATATTAAAAAGTGTGCTCATGTATATATTAAAAAGTGTGCTTATGTATATATTAAAAAGTGTGCTTATGTATATATTAAAAAGTGTGAATATGTATATATTAAAAAGTGTGAATATGTATATATTAAAAAGTGTGCATATGTATATATAAAAAAGTGTGCTTATGTATATATTAAAAAGTGTGCTTATGTATATATTAAAAAGTGTGCTTATGTATATATTAAAAAGTGTGCTTATGTATATATTAAAAAGTGTGCTTATGTATATATTAAAAAGTGTGAATATGTATATATTAAAAGTGTGCTTATGTATATATTAAAAAGTGTGCTTATGTATATATTAAAAAGTGTGCTTATGTATATATTAAAACGTGTGCTTATGTATATATTAAAAAGTGTGCTTATGTATATATTAAAAAGTGTGAATATGTATATATTAAAAAGTGTGCTTATGTATATATTTAAAAGTGTGCATATGTATATATTAAAAAGTGTGAATATGTATATATTCAAAAGTGTGCTTATGTATATATTAAAAAGTGTGCTTATGTATATATTAAAAAGTGTGCTTATGTATATATTAAAAAGTGTGCTTATGTATATATTAAAAAGTGTGAATATGTATATATTAAAAAGTGTGCATATGTATATATTAAAAAGTGTGCATATGTATATATTAAAAAGTGTGCTTATGTATATAATAAAAGTGTGCTTATGTATATATTAAAAAGTGTGCTTATGTATATATTAAAAAGTGTGCTTATGTATATATTAAAAAGTGTGCTTATGTATATATTAAAAAGTGTGAATATGTATATATTAAAAAGTGTGCATATGTATATGTTAAAAAGTTTGCTTATGTATATATTAAAAAGTGTGCTTATGTATATATTAAAAAGTGTGCTTATGTATATATTAAAAAGTGTGAATATGTATATATTAAAAAGTGTGCATATGTATATATTAAAAAGTTTGCTTATGTATATATTAAAAAGTGTGCTTATATATATATTAAAAAGTGTGCTTATGTATATATTAAAAAGTGTGAATATGTATATATTAAAAAGTGTGCATATGTATATATTAAAAAGTGTGCTTATGTATATATTAAAAAGTGTGCTTATGTATATATAAAAAGTGTGAATATGTATATATTAAAAAGTGTGCTTATGTATATATTAAAAAGTGTGCTTATGTATATATTAAAAGTGTGCTTATGTATATATTAAAAAGTGTGCATATGTATATATTAAAAAGTGTGCTTATGTATATATTAAAAAGTGTGCTTATGTATATATTAAAAAGTGTGAATATGTATATATAAAAAAGTGTGCTTATGTATATATTAAAAATGGTGCATATGTATATATTAAAAAGTGTGAATATGTATATATTAAAAGTGTGCTTATGTATATATTAAAAAGTGTGCTTATGTATATATTAAAAAGTGTGCTTATGTATATATTAAAAAGTGTGCTTATGTATATATTAAAAAGTGTGCTTATGTATATATTAAAAAGTGTGAATATGTATATATTAAAAAGTGTGCTTATGTATATATTTAAAAGTGTGCATATGTATATATTAAAAAGTGTGAATATGTATATATTAAAAAGTGTGCTTATGTATATATTAAAAAGTGTGCTTATGTATATATTAAAAAGTGTGCTTATGTATATATTAAAAAGTGTGAATATGTATATATTAAAAAGTGTGCATATGTATATATTAAAAAGTGTGCATATGTATATATTAAAAAGTGTGCTTATGTATATATTAAAAAGTGTGCTTATGTATATATTAAAAAGTGTGCTTATGTATATATTAAAAAGTGTGCTTATGTATATATTAAAAAGTGTGCTTATGTATATATTAAAAAGTGTGAATATGTATATATTAAAAAGTGTGCATATGTATATGTTAAAAGGTTTGCTTATGTATATATTAAAAAGTGTGCTTATGTATATATTAAAAAGTGTGCTTATGTATATATTAAAAAGTGTGAATATGTATATATTAAAAAGTGTGCATATGTATATATTAAAAAGTTTGCTTATGTATATATTAAAAAGTGTGCTTATATATATATTAAAAAGTGTGCTTATGTATATATTAAAAAGTGTGAATATGTATATATTAAAAAGTGTGCATATGTATATATTAAAAAGTGTGCTTATGTATATATTAAAAAGTGTGCTTATGTATATATAAAAAGTGTGAATATGTATATATTAAAAAGTGTGCTTATGTATATATTAAAAAGTGTGCTTATGTATATATTAAAAGTGTGCTTATGTATATATTAAAAAGTGTGCATATGTATATATTAAAAAGTGTGCTTATGTATATATTAAAAAGTGTGCTTATGTATATATTAAAAAGTGTGAATATGTATATATAAAATAGTGTGCTTATGTATATATTAAAAATGGTGCATATGTATATATTAAAAAGTGTGAATATGTATATATTAAAAAGTGTTAATATGTATATATTAAAAAGTGTGCTTATGTATATATTAAAAAGTGTGCATATGTATATATTAAAAAGTGTGAATATGTATATATTAAAAAGTGTGCTTATGTATATATTAAAAAGTGTGCTTATTTATATATAAAAAAGTGTGAATATGTATATATTAAAAAGTGTGCTTATGTATATATTAAAAAGTGTGCATATGTATATATCAAAAAGTGTGAATATGTATATATTAAAAAGTGTGAATATGTATATATTAAAAAGTGTGCTTATGTATATATTAAAAAGTGTGCTTATGTATATATTAAAAAGTGTGAATATGTATATATTAAAAAGTGTGTATATGTATATGTTAAAAAGTGTGCTTATGTATATATTAAATAGTGTGCTTATGTATATATTAAAAAGTGTGCTTATGTATATATTAAAAAGTATGAATATGTATATATTAAAAAGTTTGCTTATGTATATATTAAAAATGGTGCATATGTATATATTAAAAAGTGTGAATATGTATATATTAAAAAGTGTGAATATGTATATATTAAAAAGTGTGCTTATGTATATATTAAAAAGTGTGCTTATGTATATATACAAAATGGTGCATATGTATTTATTAAAAAGTGTTCATATGTATATATTAAAAAGTGTGCTTATGTATATATTAAAAATGGTGCATATGTATATATTAAAAAGTGTGAATATGTATATATTAAAAAGTGTGAATATGTATATATTAAAAAGTGTGCATATGTATATATATAAAAGTGTGCTTATGTATATATTAAAAAGTGTGCATATGTATATATTAAAAAGTGTGCTTATGTATATATCAAAAAGTGTGCTTATGTATATATTAAAAAGTGTGCTTATGTATATATTAAAAAGTGTGCATATTTATATATTAAAAAGTGTGCTTATGTATATATTAAAAAGTGTGCATATGTATATATTAAAAAGTGTGCTTATGTATATGTTAAAAAGTGTGCATATGTATATATTAAAAAGTGTGAATATGTATATATTAAAAAGTGTGCTTATGTATATATTAAAAAGTGTGCTCATGTATATATTAAAAAGTGTGCATATGTATATATTAAAAAGTGTGAATATGTATATATAAAAAAGTGTGCTTGTGTATATATTAAAAAGTGTGCATGTGTATATATTAAAAAGCGTGCTTATGTATATATTAAAAAGTGTGCTTATGTATATATTAAAAAGTGTGAATATGTATATATTAAAAAGTGTGCTTATGTATATATTAAAAAGTGTGCATATGTATATATTAAAAAGTGTGCATATGTATATATAAAAAAGTGTGCTTATGTATATATTAAAAAGTGTGCATATGTATATATTAAAAAGTGTGAATATGTATATATCAAAAAGTGTGCATATGTATTTATTAAAAAGTGTGAATATGTATATATTAAAAAGTGTGAATATGTATATATTAAAAAGTGTGCTTATGTATATATTAAAAAGTGTGCTTATGTATATATTAAAAAGTGTGCTTATGTATATATTAAAAAGTGTGCTTATGTATATATTAAAAAGTGTGCATATGTATATATTAAAAAGTGTGCTTATGTATATATTAAAAAGTGTGCATATGTATATATTAAAAAGTGTGCTTATGTATATACTAAAAAGTGTGCTTATGTATATATTAAAAAGTGTGCATATTTATATATTAAAAAGTGTGCTTATGTATATATTAAAAAGTGTGCATATGTATATATTAAAAAGTGTGCTTATGTATATATTAAAAAGTGTGCTTATGTATATATTAAAAAGTGTGCTTGTGTATATATTAAAAAGTGTGCTTGTGTATATATTAAAAAGTGTGCTTATGTATATATTAAAAAGTGTGCTTATGTATATATTAAAAAGTGTGCTTATGTATATATTAAAAAGTGTGCATATGTATATATTAAAAAGTGTGAATATGTATATATTAAAAAGTGTGCATATGTATATATTAAAAAGTGTGCATACGTATATATTAAAAAGTGTGCATGTGTATATATTAAAAAGTGTGAATATGTATATATTAAAAAGTGTGCACATGTATATATTAAAAAGTGTGCTTATGTATATATCAAAAAGTGTGCTTATGTATATATTAAAAAGTGTGCTTATGTATATATTAAAAAGTGTGAATATGTATATATTAAAAAGTGTGCAGATGTATATATTAAAAAGTGTGCTTATGTATATATTAAAAAGTGTGCTTATGTATATATTAAAAAGTGTGAATATGTATATATTAAAAAGTGTGCATATGTATATATTAAAAAGTGTGCATATGTATATATTAAAAAGTGTGCTCATGTATATATTAAAAAGTGTGCTTATGTATATATTAAAAAGTGTGCTTATGTATATATTAAAAAGTGTGAATATGTATATATTAAAAAGTGTGAATATGTATATATTAAAAAGTGTGCTTATGTATATATTAAAAAGTGTGCTTATGTATATATTAAAAAGTGTGCTTATGTATATATTAAAAAGTGTGCTTATGTATATATTAAAAAGTGTGCTTATGTATATATTAAAAAGTGTGAATATGTATATATTAAAAGTGTGCTTATGTATATATTAAAAAGTGTGCTTATGTATATATTAAAAAGTGTGCTTATGTATATATTAAAAAGTGTGCTTATGTATATATTAAAAAGTGTGCTTATGTATATATTAAAAAGTGTGAATATGTATATATTAAAAAGTGTGCTTATGTATATATTTAAAAGTGTGCATATGTATATATTAAAAAGTGTGAATATGTATATATTAAAAAGTGTGCTTATGTATATATTAAAAAGTGTGCTTATGTATATATTAAAAAGTGTGCTTATGTATATATTAAAAAGTGTGCTTATGTATATATTAAAAAGTGTGAATATGTATATATTAAAAAGTGTGAATATGTATATATTAAAAAGTGTGCATATGTATATATTAAAAAGTGTGCTTATGTATATATTAAAAAGTGTGCTTATGTATATATTAAAAAGTGTGCTTATGTATATATTAAAAAGTGTGCTTATGTATATATTAAAAAGTGTGCTTATGTATATATTAAAAAGTGTGAATATGTATATATTAAAAAGTGTGCATATGTATATGTTAAAAAGTTTGCTTATGTATATATTAAAAAGTGTGCTTATGTATATATTAAAAAGTGTGCTTATGTATATATTAAAAAGTGTGAATATGTATATATTAAAAAGTGTGCATATGTATATATTAAAAAGTGTGCATATGTATATATTAAAAAGTGTGCTTATATATATATTAAAAAGTGTGCTTATGTATATATTAAAAAGTGTGAATATGTATATATTAAAAAGTGTGCATATGTATATATTAAAAAGTGTGCTTATGTATATATTAAAAAGTGTGCTTATGTATATATAAAAAGTGTGAATATGTATATATTAAAAAGTGTGCTTATGTATATATTAAAAAGTGTGCTTATGTATATATTAAAAGTGTGCTTATGTATATATTAAAAAGTGTGCATATGTATATATTAAAAAGTGTGCTTATGTATATATTAAAAAGTGTGCTTATGTATATATTAAAAAGTGTGAATATGTATATATAAAAAAGTGTGCTTATGTATATATTAAAAATGGTGCATATGTATATATTAAAAAGTGTGAATATGTATATATTAAAAAGTGTTAATATGTATATATTAAAAAGTGTGCTTATGTATATATTAAAAAGTGTGCATATGTATATATTAAAAAGTGTGAATATGTATATATTAAAAAGTGTGCTTATGTATATATTAAAAAGTGTGCTTATTTATATATTAAAAAGTGTGAATATGTATATATTAAAAAGTGTGCTTATGTATATATTAAAAAGTGTGCATATGTATATATCAAAAAGTGTGAATATGTATATATTAAAAAGTGTGAATATGTATATATTAAAAAGTGTGCTTATGTATATATTAAAAAGTGTGCTTATGTATATATTAAAAATGGTCCATATGTATATATTAAAAAGTGTGCATATGTATATATTAAAAAGTGTGAATATGTATATATTAAATGTGTGCTTATGTATATATTAAAAAGTGTGAATATGTATATATTAAAAAGTGTGCATATGTATATATTAAAAAGTGTGAATATGTATATATTAAAAAGTGTGCATATGTATATATTAAAAAGTGTGCTGATGTATATATTAAAAAGTCTGCATATGTATATATTAAAAAGTGTGCTTATGTATATATTAAAAAGTGTGCATATGTATATATTTAAAAGTGTGCATATGTATATATTAAAAAGTGTGCATATGTATATATTAAAAAGTGTGCATATGTATATATTAAAAAGTGTGCATATGTATATATTAAAAAGTGTGCTTATGTATATATTAAAAAGTGTGCTTATGTATATATTAAAAAGTGTGCATGTGTATATATTAAAAAGTGTGCTTATGTATATATTAAAAAGTGTGCTTATGTATATATTAAAAAGTGTGAATATGTATATATTAAAAAGTGTGAATATGTATATATTAAAAAGTGTGCATATGTATATATTAAAAAGTGTGCTTATGTATATATTAAAAAGTGTGCTTATGTATATATTAAAAAGTGTGCATATGTATATATTAAAAAGTGTGCTTATGTATATATTAAAAAGTATGCATATGTATATATTAAAAAGTGTGCTTATGTATATATTAAAAAGTGTGCTTATGTACGGTAATGCCTTTCTGTATGTACGGTAATGCTTTCTTTAACTACCGTAGAGATAAGTTGGTAGAGATCGCAGAGGTCAATTTTTTAAAAAACTTTGACCCCCAATTCTCATTTCTTAACATTTATTGTTTTGGGCTCAAATCAAATGAAAAAGTTCGAACCATATCCATGTAACCTACATCTAAAATTTTAAGTGTTTAGACCTAAAATTGGTGGGGGAGTTTGGTAGAATCCGCAAAGGTCAACTCTTTTAACTTTGACCTTTTGGCAGCCAAATCTTCGCTCCAAACTGATGAAAAAGCTTGCCGCATGTCTGAATACCCTTCATGTCAAATTTCAAATGTTTAGACAAGGAATTAGCTGAGTATTTTGCTAGAAACCACGAAGGTCAAATCTTTTGAATTTTGACCCCTTGGCAGCCAGATTTTTGGCTAAAAACCGATTAAAAAGCTTGCCATAAGTCTGAATACCTTTTATGTAAAATTTCAAATGCTTAGACAAAAGTTTTTTAATTCAATTTTGCCCCCTTTAACATTTATTGTTTTGGGATAAAATCAAATTAAAACGTTTGATCCATGTTCAAGTAACCTACATTTAAAATTTCAAGTTTTTAGACCAAAAATTAGCGGAGGAGTTTGGTAGAGTTTTCAAAGGTCAAATTATTGAATTTTCATCCCTTGACAGCCAAATTTCTGGCAGAAAACGAATTAAAAAGTTTTTCTCAAACCTCAATATATCTTTATATAAGGGTTATATAAAGTTTCGAGTCTGTAGACCAAAATTGACAGGGTAGCGTGGTAGGGAAATGTACACATACAAACAGACAGACAATTTCATTTTTATAGATATATAGATAGATTGAAAACTTTCGAAGCAACAGTTTAAAAACCATAAATTAACAAAAAATGCATCGTTGGCACAGTAAACATCGATGTAATCGGACATAACCATTCATAAATACAAATTGGCTTTTCTTCATTTATTTTTAATGAAATATATTAAACATAAATAGTGAGAAAATAATGTGTTTAAAAATCCCGTACATTTATTAGGAAATAAAAGGAATCAAAACGTAAATATTTAAATTTAATCAAGAGTAAAATGTAATCTGGTTCATTGAAATATAATACACGTCATTAAATGATGAAATTTTTCTTGATAGAAGTTGATGTCGGGCGTCCATGTGCATGTAAATGGCTTCTCAGCCGACCTACACTCTTGCATAATCGTTAACAGATGTGACAGGGGAATATGACACTATTTGCTGGTTCTCATAGGGGGACTATATTATTATGTACTTTTGAGTGTCAAGCCGCTTGCAGGTTTACATCTTAGTTCACAGATATTACAACAACACTTGTGTGGTCTGGGTGGCAGCGCATCCTCATAAAATCATTGGTTTTGTGTGACCTCATATGGTTCAACAAGCCAACTTTAGATAGGAGAAATCTGCTATGAATTGTATATTTCGGTTCTTGTAAAAAGTCGAAAGGAACTGCGGATTCATCCTGCTTTCTGAGAGCACGTTTTAGTACTACATGTTTAACATGATTTTCCTCAAAATTCCTGCATCCTTCAATGATTAATTTTTTCACTTGTTTCAATCAACGCAATTGAGTATTATTAATATGTATAGGATAAGGAGTTATAATATTTCTAATGTATTCGTTGTCTTACATAGAATGATAAAAATCTTTTGATTTGAAATTCAAACATTTCACGTCATAAATTTTTAAATTCATTGAATGACTAAAATTTGGTATATATATATATATATATATATATATATATATATATATATATATATATATATATATATATACTTTAGAATAAAATTATCTGACACTCAACTGGTATGGAAACCTATGATTATATGTCTTACAATTTGCTCAAAGGAAATGCCTACATCGGACCATCACATTGTGATGTGGATTACTCAAAATACAGTTTGGATTATTTTACAACACTGCGATCAAAGACATTCACTTTGATTTTTTTCCATGCAATTTGAATGTGAATTTTTATATCCTTTTCATTAACTTCCTTTACTCTATGACATTTAATTGTGATTTTCCATGTCTCACTGACTTTAGCAAGGTGTAACCCATTAGAACTATTTACTTATATTTTCTCATCTGAAGAGATGGTAGACATCGAAATCCTATAGGATAAGGAGTTATAATATTTAAAATGTATTCTTTGTCTTACATAGAATAATAAAAATCTTTTGCTTTGAAATTCAAAAATTTCACGTCATTAATTTTTAAATTCATTGAATGACTAAAATTTGGTATGTATATATATATATATATATATATATATATATATATATATATATATATACGTTTTATTTTTTTTTATTACCGTATCTTTCTGTTAAGTTACATTATTGTTTCGGCTACACGGCCGTTTTTTGGCCGTCAAAAAAAACGGCCGTGTAGCCGAAACAATAATGTAACTTAACAGAAAGATACGGTAATAAAAAATAAAACGCATATTTACTCTACAACAGTATTTAGCACTTTCTTCAGTTTTTATTAATTACTATCTCCACTAAACTATATATATATATATATATATATATATATATATATATATATAAAACGATGAAAAATATTTAAAAAAAAATCTACATTGTTAATTCCTCAAAAGTTCCAAAACAATAAATATGACAGTAGTTCCTTATTCCATTGAGTTGAAAAATTACTCTTTTTTTCAGAGGAAATATCTACTTTTATCATTTTACTTTTTCTTAGATTAATATTTTATTTGTAATATCGATCATTTCCTTATGAAGACAGAATCTAATATAAACTATATATATATATATATATATATATATATATATATATATATATATATATATGTGTGTGTGTGTGTGTGTAAAAACTATATATATATATATGTATTACCTCTCAGAACATTTATTGATTTAGCGAGCGCATAAAATGTCGACACGATTCAACTGGAATCGCCCCACGCAGTTTCTATTGTCAGCGATATGTTGACCTATAGCTGATTCAGAACCGATATACACCCGAGGGACGTGACAAAAGATAAAACTGGCAATGGAGAATCGTTGCGGGTGAAGGTGGAATACTTTTAGCTTTAAGGCATTGGACCATTTTCCCGGCACACGCTAGCATTTAAATAAGGTCTGCAATAGTCTTTTTGTTTAGAGACTCTCTCGATCCTACTCTAATGCTTCAGAAGAATTAACGCATAGATTATTGGATGGACATAGTAAACATATGGTGCATCAATGACAACTTGTTTATTTTGGGGGGAGGTATGTCTGTTTTTAAATAACACGTTTTTTGGTCCGTTACGCAGAAGTTTCAACCGGAAAGAAGGTTCGCTCCCCATACTAGTCTTACCAATTACTCACGCCAGAGAGTATTCTAAAGCCACGATTCGTCCATGTATGGCGTATTGTTGTAATATCTGGGTTAGTATATCTATCACTAGTTACTCCCTCTTAGGGCCCCAAACGAGTTGAAAATGTAATAGACCCCGCATTATCGGTCAAACTTCCACCGCTATCCCATCGTCGCAATGTATCCATGTACTTGTTTTTCAAGTACTATAATAATATGTACTCTGATGAACTCATAGCACTTGTGACTTTTCGACGTACTTCTGAATAACTCGATAAGCAGCAAAGTTCCACCTCTTCACTGTTGAAGTCCGTAGATGCAGGAAACCCTTCAACTCTAATAGTTTCTTTACTCGAATTGCTAGACTTTGGAATTCTCTCCCCATTTCGTACTTCCCTGACTCTACTAACTTGCAGAATTTTAAATATACTGTGACCACGCATCTTGCTGCTCAGCACCCCACACTCCACCATTAGGCACGATCCCAGATTGTAGCCCCTTTGTTGAGTGAAAAAAGAAGTAGAAAAATATGAAATGCACTGATCACTGTTATTATTCTCGTGTTCAAGGAGGAAGTTCCAATGGAATAGATTTGAGATCAGGATCAGTCATAACCTTTCGAGTGTTCTGTTTGCCGCAAAATATGCACAGATGCAGGGACAGGATGACCTGGAAGCCGCCGGATAACCAGGCAGACGCTGCTAGCATTTTGAGTGAGATTGACCGTGAGTTGTTGTTTCCGCGAAAACAGTTCTACACTGTATTCATATGCCACTGAAAAGGACCCAGTGACTTGTTGGCTTTTACAGCTCGGTTGTATGGCGCATGAACGTTTGCATTTAATTTTCGTTTGTTTGTTGTCGTTAAAAAAGCGACACATTTAAATTTAATTGGCGATCCAAGATGTTAAAATGCCAAGAGCCGATTGAATATAATTGCAACAAACTTTTGTTTTTACTTTCCGTTCGTTTGTTGTTTGCTTACAAGCGACATATTTAAATTCAATTACGATCAAAGATGCTAAAATGCCAACAGCTGATTCAATTAATTAAAATAAACTTTTTATTTTACTTTCCGGCTAGTCAAGTTTTAATAACGCGAAAAGTTACTGCTTTGAACAAATATTCACGGAGCTTACAGTAGGTCATATTTAATTTGTTTTCCAGTTTATTTTTTATAATCGCCTTGTGGTAACTAACACCAGCTTTCAGCAACCTCGTCGTAATCATATCAATTTGCGTTCAAATGATGGCCACACGATCCATCAGATAGTTTATATCTTGGTGCGTGCGCGTTGGGTAAGCTTTGGTCTTTACTCCATCGCTTTTCATGGTGCAGTTACTGGTAGCGAATTTAGCTCAGATCACACTTTTATTCGAACAAGTTTTCGACCTCGGCTTCAGGCAAGGCGAGCCACCAACGTCGCTAATTTGAAGTTGGACGCTGGCTCCGAATTCAGGGTAGAACTTCACACCCGGTCTCTCTTCTGAAAACCAACGGGATTTATCACCGAAACATCTCTAACTATTCACTGTGCCTTAAAACGGAGCCTTAAAAGTCAACCTGCTACTGGGGTCCTTTCAGTGGCCTACGAATACAGAGGAGATAGGATGTAACGTGGTCGTTACGCTCGAATCGTTCAAACCTCTCTCGGACCCACATGCCTTCTGATACCGTCGGAAAAGAACAACCAAACAAAATTTAATATGACTCTTTTTTTCTGTATTAACACAAGTTGCTTTTCAAACAAACAAAAAATGTCTGATTGTTGTTGTTTTTTTTGCTGTTAATTTAATCTGGCACGAGATTAACAAAACTCAGCAGTCACTAGCTTTAAAGTATCTCACACCACACGTCCATTTCGTGACATTTATTCCCTACCCTGACCTCACAATTGCATTAAACAAACATTCATCGCCTTACACGTCCATCTTCTCCGGGGCGGACTTTGCTTCTCTCGACCACGTGGTGTCCTTTTTCTTTTACTTGTTGCGCAAGCCAGCGAACGCTTACTAATTTGCATATTGCTCAAACGGCTGCTCCTGCTGCTTATATTTTCATACGCGGTCATATGCGCTCTGTTACAAGAATGTTTGTGTCTTAAATCTGCTACCATCAACTTTGATATAATGTACCGCCATCATCGGGATCGGATAACAAATGAGACTCGTGAAACGTGGGTGACGGATACACTGAACTCTTGTGTCCTGCGACACAATTTTACTCAGTCAATCCGGGCTGATAGAAACCTGCACTGGCGAGAGTTTGCTGAAGAAACAAATTGTGCAGCAGCCTGTGGATACTTCCGTAAATTTTGCCGGATGGTGAAGCAGGAAGGCGGAGGAACGTCGCTGTCAGTAAAACAATCCTAAGCTAAAAAACTTAGCTTGAATTGTCTGATGAGAGGGACAGGATTTTTTTTTATTGTCCTGTCTACCGAAACAATTTGCAATGATTTAAGTAAAAATCCCCGAGGTTGAAAAATAAACACATATTTAGCTCTACTCATGTAGTGGCACGTTTCCCCTGTTTTTTTTTTACCAAATATACCTGCTAATATATATATATATATATATATATATATATATATATATATATATATATACGATGACAGCTGATTATTTGTAAATTTCACGATGAAATCTGTGTGTATAAATCTGAAAATTTATTTGTTTCACACATTAAGCTTCGCGCAATATTTCTCAATAAACTCCAAACATATACTTCCTTCTTTTATATTTGTTTGGTTAGTTTGAGTTGTCATTGGAACTTCATTGCTACATGAATGCTTTCTCCATGGAGTCCAGAAAAGATAATTTTAATAATGCTTCACATATATATAGCTTCCAGTTTGCTTGTATGAATCACAAATTTTCGAAAACGCACGGTGATTCCCATAACAATTTACGCATTTCTGTTTATTTTAGCATTCATGTTTAATATAGATGAACCCTTTTTTGCTATCTTTCCATCCACTTTTTTTCCCTTTGCATATGACCTTGTGGAGCTGAAAGTCATTGGCATTTAAAGCACCATATGAGATGTGGTGCATAAAGTTTGACCTTTTCAATTGTAAATCGAATTTTCATCCCTTTACGGATTAAGGGAGTGTTGAACATGAGTATTTGCGAGTATATATGCGCTTGCCAATGCGGCATTATCATTCTTTTTAATTTTGATTCTTTTGTGGTCATTGACACCATGTTTGCTCCTTGCCATTTCAATTTATTCCACTGTTGTCAAACTCAGTTCCGCTTGTTAAGAGTTGAACATTCAATGTGCCAAGCCTGACATAATTGTGGAATTTTTTCCATATTTTATATGCTTTCTACATTTTTCTCATTTATTTTAACATACAGCTTTCTGTTTCCGATATTTTCCTTCACCGATTCATCTTTTCAACAATGAAATATTACAATCTACAGAAAAGTGTATTTTCTAATTACAGAATAACTACCCATATTATAAATTCTTTATGAATGCCTCTTTTATTTTAAGCAGCAAAATCACCAAAAATTAACTATATATCCTATTTATATATTTGTGTCCGTAGTTCCTATTTACTTTGCTTTCCCACGAGGGCAGCCTTGGACATCAAGGTCGTTTTTTAATGTGGAGAAAGGAACAAAAATTAAAAATTGTCTCAGCCGTGAAGGATTTCTCCTCCACTAATTGAGAACAAAAAATTGCAGTGTAGCATTAGAACAGATACTACACTTTGAGGTATTAAATATTTTATTCAGGTTAAAAATAAAATAAAAATACGCTAAGATAAAAATTTTTTTTCTACTTTCTTTTAAAGTTGAGATACTTATTAATTTCGGATTTAAAATCTTTCATCAAAGATTGAAATAGTTCTGTAGATT
>NC_136501.1:66743725-66748725 GCF_053919585.1 Euprymna scolopes
AAAAGCAATTAAGGTATATACTGATAAATATATGTCGATCGATAGAAAAATAATCAAGCTAGATTGATATAAATATCTTAAAATAGATGGATTAGCCATGTTTTCCGATATTTACCAATATCTATTATCAAGAAATTTGGACAGAAATGTCTGTCCCCGTCACATAAAAAACGAACATCGCAATCATTCAATAAAACACAACAAACTTTGTGTTTTATTTTACTTCGTCTGGACGAGTGTTAAAACCAGAAATGCCAAGTTGTTCTGACCCACGGGAAATACTTGTGGCGATGCAAGTTTTTTTTCTTTTTTTCTTCAATTCTATCATTTAAGATTATACATAGTATTTTTCACATTATAAATCAAGAAGATTCTTCATAGTCTTATAGTTATACCTGCCAAATATACACCACCTCCTACAGTGTGTCCGACAATTTGACATTTCTACAGAAGTACATGCATATTTTCATCTCCTACACTGATGTTTGCGTAAGGATGATACTCTAGTATCTGTAAGTATATACAATGTAAAACGATAAAATTGCCACACTATAGAAAACAACACTACAGTTTTATTTTAAAAATGTTATTGGAAAAAGCAATTCAAGTGACGGTTATGTAGAAGAGCTGACATCTATTCAATGTAACCGCCTTCAGCTTCAATCATCGTCCCGACACGAGTCCAGCGGATTCAAGTCAAGGAAAGAGGGCGACAGTGAGAGAAGAGTACAAAGTGGTAGCACTCCTTCTGAAACAAAGCCTGGGTCTTTTTGGACTTATAAGCCGGCGCCGAATCCTACTGCCACACCCAGGATTTGCCAGTGGCCACCTGATTGCACCAGGGGATCACCACTCTCTTCAGCACATCCAGGTATACTTTATTGTTGACTTTCAAGCCGACTTCGCAGGTGTGAGGTAGCATGGTGTGGCCCTCACTTGAAATCGGACTAAAGACCATAACCGTGGCTGGAAACCTTGTTTTAATCACCTTGGACACGCCCTCAAGCGTTGAACGGTCCGGATTTGCATTATGAGGGTGCTGGTGATGGTCCTATGGCATAACTTGGATCGGTAGAGAGCATGAGTTGTACAGCGGCTCATCTCCGATTTTAGACACGTACAGAGAGAGAGATAGATAGATAGAGAGAGAGAGAGAGAGAGAGAGAGAGAGAGAGAAAGAGAGAGAGAAACGAATAAATATAAATAGTCTGTCTTGCCACACCCAGTTAGATTGTTCGCTGCAAGGCATGTTGGACATCTATTTCCTGCTTAAAGTTTCGCTATATAACACATACAAAATCGTCCGAAAGTCACATGGTTTCACGATTTCCGTCTGAGGGTGATCGCTGACACTTTAAAGTTTCATTCAAACTTTTCCATTCAAACACGTCCCTTTTTATGTAACACTGATACGAAAAAAAAAAATAATAAAGACGGAAAAGGGCAAACAATGTAGGTCTAACAGTATAGTAAAAATCAATTCAGAGCATACAGAGCGGATAAAAATGAATTGCGTCTCTATGTATCAGGTAATGATTTTTTATAACATATCTTAATGTATATTTCTAACATCACATATATACACAATTTACATCGAAAATATTAAGAAAATGGTCATTAATAAGGAGAAACACATTAGTAATATATCCTTAAGAAGGTTATCTATTCCACTAGTGGCTTACTATTTTACGTAAAGCTTATATTCATTCATTTCGTATGAATTAGGTGATTTTATTGTTGGCTTTCGTTTTCCCGATATCTTTCTAGTTAGAAATTTTTCTAGAAAGATATTCAATATTTATAGAAGGGATCATGTGAAGGTTGCCAATATCGTAAGTGGAAGTGTCTCTGTGAAACGGACTGAATTCGAACTACTAAGCTACACTCGTACTACTTGTTTATATATGAATTTGAGGACCAAGCAAAGAATAAGGACCCTGGCCGGCCTCACTTAGAAAAGAACAGATTTCGGGTGACAATGCTTTATCCTTCACTTAAGTACGTTCGAGCAATTTTCGCGACCAAGAGTGCGTTTGAACAACGTTAATTCATTTAAACAATAAATAAATAAAAATAAATAAATGATGATGATAATGATGATGATGATATTTTAAAACAAAACTATTAAAACCAAAATTTGGATTGATATTTATAGCATTTCATCATTATTTGTTATTGAACGAATATCACATTTAAAATTGTCGCCGGCACTTGTATTAAAATGCATACTGAGAAAAATGGAATCTACATAAAAAAAAAACTCTTGGTTGCCAAAATCTGCGAAATATTCGCAAACATCCAAGCAATTTTTATATTTTGTTTCTGCCTTTAAAAACATTGGTTTAAATAGTTTTACTTAAAAGGTTCTAAAATTATTATTATTATTATTATTATTGTTGTTGTTGTTGTTGTTATTATTATTGTTATTGTTATTGTTGTTGTTGTTGTTGATGATGATGATGATAATGTTTTGTTTCGTTTCGTTTCGTTTCGTAAATATATAAATATATGACCTGTAAACAACTACTTGCCGTCGACAATTGTTAATATGCCATTCGTCCAAAACATGATAGAAATATCAATGAAAATTTTGGTTTAAATAGTTTTATTTCAAAAATTATCTTTATTATTTATTTATTCATAGTTTTTAATTTATTTTTAAAAATAAAAATATCAATCAAAAGATTAATTAAAATTATGCAAGTATAAAAAAAACAAAAAAAAACAAACAAAAAAACGCGCCGTTGGTCGCGAAAACCGCTCGAACGTACCAATGTGAAAGATAAAGCGGTGTCACCCGAAATCTTTTCTTTTCTAAGTGAAGCCGGCCAGGGTCCCTATTCTCTGCTTGGTTCGAATTTGATTCTAAAGGATCTACAACTAGTGATCGTCACCGACTTCTAGAGCATATGTTTAGGTTGACTTTGTATGCGAAAATGATCCCCCACTGCAAGATCTAAACTGTTTGTTTTTACTTTTTAATTTCGATTCGCTGTTAATTTGTTATCGTGTATATACCAGTGACATTCGCATAGTCGGTTCGAACAAACTTCCCTCGAAAGAGAAAGTGTCAAGGGTATATTAAATTCACAAGCGATCCCCAGTCGCATATAAATCCTGATCAGGGCAGATAACGACGTTAGTTTTTTTTTGCATTTCCTGCAAGAAGATGTTGATATCCTCTAACATACAGCACTTGATTTTTCCAACTGGTCACCCATCTTATGCTGGCCATGCTCAACGTTGCTTAACTTCGAGAACCGGTGTGTCAACGTGATTATGCTGTATTTCTTACCCGTAATAGGCGAAAAAAAAGTATAACATCATTTTTTTTCGAGTTTTAAATTAACATCAGTTGAAATTTTCTTATATATCTGACACATTTCCAGCAATAAAAAAGCACTTCAATGTCAGCATGTATTTTACGATTACAATTAAAATTCAATTTTACTACCAAAAAGAGAAAGCACTTACGTTTTCGTCGTTTAGTTAATGTTAACAGAAAACAAACCCCACGAATTTCCTGAAACACAGACATCCACAATTGATCTACGAGGAAGTAATAAAACTGCTAACATGTGCATGGAAACGCTATCTTGACCGTGAGTTGGTTGTAATGTTACAACACATTTATATGAGAAACTGACGGTCACTGTTTAGTTTAAAATCAGATCATGTATAGAGTATGGTTGTCATCTTTCGACTGGTGATCTTTTGTTCAATTTGACGGTTCTTGTTAAGGTGCAGAAATTTATCTGTAATTTGAGTGCCCCCCTAACCTTTCTCCTTCTCTGCAACGTCTCTCTCACAAACGTGATGTTGCTAGTTTCAGTCTGCGGTACTATTTGCTAGTACCCCTGGTTGTTGTGGTTGTTACCCCCTCCCCGCCATAGCGAACGGAGCGATACAGAAGAAAAATGGAACCACTCTGCATTGTTTCTTCTCTCTCTCTCTCTCTCTCTCTCTCTCTCTCTCTCTCTCTCTTTCCGGCCGGAAATGAAAGGGTGAAGAAGCGCGTTTGTGCGTCTTTGCAAAAGGGGGGGGGGAGAGCACCCCTCCACCAAGCATTTTAGTTAAGGATTTAATTTTTATGTCCCAAAAGTTTTTTTTTTCTTTTTTTTTTTTTTAAATATTTTAAGTAATTTTAATATATTGTATAAATTTTGTAAAATAAAATAGTAAAGATTTTTATATTATAACTTGTGCCGCGTGTCGTGTTATGTGTGCCTTAAATGTCGAGACGGTGCCAGCATCAAGACCATTCCAGCCAAAGGGAGCCACCAGAGCGATAATCCTATTGACTCATGTATACCCATTAACCTTTATTCTCGAGTGGCCTCCGGGCCTTGATAAGTTGTGATTCGTGTTTAAAAAAAAGACGTAATCCCGAAAGAAGGAAGGAGCCAGCTACACCCAAAATTCTAAGGTATGTCTTTACTCTTCACTCGGACAAAAAAGGACATCTAACCAACAGATCCTATTGCCTGACCCATTATGGCAATCTCGTACCGTTCTCAGGACATTTACATACCATGTTGGTCAGCCACGCCATTGACCGGCGCATAGTGTTACAAGTCTTTTCTATAAATATTTTTATGGAATGTGTTCTTCAGAATTGTCTGATATATTGCCTGCTTCCTTTGTTCCAGCTCATTGGATCGTTGTTGCAGTGGTCTCCATCAATCCGCCATTCTGATAACTCATTTTAATACAGCTTAGGATTCCATTAGCTTTATTCAAAGAACTGAAGTCTTGTGGAACTCTTTTCCCGCGGACTGTTTTACTTCTACCCATAACCTTGGCTAAGTTCAATAAGAGTCTGTCTTTTTGATAATCACCTTTCCTTTTTGTTAGCTTCTTACATCAAGTCGCTTCATACCTTGTCTGGAGCTATTCCTATGATTTTTTTTCAATTATTATTGAAGACACGTATCCATTGTAATAAAGTAATATTTTATTGCGGAAACTGGACAGCTTATTTTTCACTATTCGTTGTCTAA